>NC_072384.2:108866761-109169023 GCF_028885625.2 Pongo pygmaeus | reverse complement strand
TAATCCATCACAACCTATTTTTTATTATTCTATTTCCAACTGATTTTATATTTTAAGACATCTCTCATAGTATATATAACTTTCTAGTTATTACTTAACATACAAAAATAAATATTGTCCCAGATAAACAGTTTGATGGCTGAATGATTGTAATTTGATTAGACAGTTTGTGGGGTCTAAGAAAATCTTGGTGAAAAGCTGTGGTTATAAACAGAAATTTATTTGTATAAAAACAATGCTCACATTAAATAATTTTGTCCATGGCATTTGAGAAGAAGGAATTAAGCATTGACCTATAATCCATTTCTATTTTAACTGCTGAGGGATCTCCTGGGAAACAAAAGAGGACAGAAGGCCTAGTCTACTTGCTTTGTAAATGTGCTGACAGTTGACATAGTAATTTGTCTAACAGTATTAGTATCATTCACATAAGTAGGATAATTAGAAGAGCCTGATAAAATATATCTTAGTAGCATGTCGCAGCTTTAGGACCATTAAACTGAGATACTTCAGATAGCTAACTTTTATGACATTGTCTAAGATGCCATGCCTATAAATTGATATCAACTTATAGGAAACCATGCATTTTATAAAATACCGAAGGTAGACATACATAACCTAATTTATCAAGAACTTATCCGTTGATTAATGTGACTACTTTTGTGTTTATAAAGTACCACAATATACTCTTACCTTGAGAAGATATTTTGATACATTTCTATTGTTTTGTTTCTTTTAAAATATGATATCAAAGTTCCACTCAAAGCTATGATAAAGTAACCTGTGGTAAAGTAAATTGATATCAATTTATAGACATGGCATCTTAGAAAATGTCATAAAAGTAAGCTATCTGAAGTATGAAATAGGTATGTTTCAAAATCTAAATGATCCCCACTGTAAGAGATAATAAACCTTGTACTTTACATTGAAACATCACTTACTGCGAGCCAGTCAGTGTGTGTCTGATAAAATAACATCTGGAGAGCTGCTAGAGACCAAGAATAATCCTATCAATATTATCACTTACTTTCTCATAGAATGAGAAGCCTAAGTCCATTGTCAATAAATCATCAAACAACTTGAAACTTGTAGTATGTAAGGTGATGATTAACTGTTCACAGAGTTCTTTGGCTAAGCATCTGCAATTTAGTGACTATTTATAGCATGCTTTACTAGCAGAATACTGACATCTAGGGGCCTTAATTTACATTAACTGAAAGGGCTTAAGAGTGCTCACACTAATTAAAGTCATATCTATTCCAGCTAAGATTGTCTCAGGAAAGGTGCAAAAAGACAGGAACTCTAGCTTACTACTAACCTAAAAATATTAACTTCATATTGATTGGTGAGGGTACATTCTGCAGACGTAAAACTTTACACAATTGTAAAGAGTCAGCATTCTTCATATTGAGAGCAGATAATGAAAAAAGCGGAGGCAAGTTGATTCAAAATGGTCAAAGGAATGTATTATATTGATGGAAAAGCAATGCGAGCTAGTAACTGGTGTCTTTATCCCAAAGCACACATTTAGAATGTGCATTGTCTTATTTTTTTTTAAAGTCTTACTATGTAATTGATACCTGACAATCTTGTGGAGACCTAACTCATGGAGACAATAATACCTTTTAAAAATACATTTATGCTTTTACAGCTTTGAGGAAACCATGCATTTTATAAAATACTGAAGGTAGACATGTATAATCTAA
The DNA here is from genome assembly GCF_028885625.2 of Pongo pygmaeus. NCBI lineage: Eukaryota > Metazoa > Chordata > Mammalia > Primates > Hominidae > Pongo > Pongo pygmaeus. The sequence goes on along the minus strand of NC_072384.2, from coordinate 109,167,317 downwards.
TTTACCAAGAACTTACCAGTTTTTAATGTGACTACTTTTGTGTTTATAAAGTACCACAATATATTCTTACCTTGAGAAGATATTTTAATACATTTCTATTGTTTTGTTTCTTTTAAAATATGATATTACAGTGCCACTCAAAGCTATGATAAAGTAGCTTATGGTAAATCTTCCTTAGAAGACAATTAGAAGAAGAACAAAATAAAACTAAAAAATAGATTATGTTTGAAGACAGGGGAGATTAGCCGATATAACCAGAATTTCAAATGGCAAAACCATGCAGGTGACTGAACAGCACAGAGAGGTAAGCCAACATTCTGAACTGGCTAACTTCCTTTGAGTATTTGATGATTCTGGGTTGAGGTCAAGAGGCTGAGGATGTGGCAAATAACCCAGGTAAATTGTGTTATTAAGAAAAAAAAATCACTAGAAATTATGGAAGAGTCTTGAGCCCAAAATTTAAAAAACTGGAGACTTGAAAGACTAGGAGTGTGGAGTGTGACAAGTGAGAAACAGATATCAGAGAATCATTCTCTCTGCTGGTTTGACTGTGACAATATGACGAATTCTAAAGCTGTGCAAAAGGAACAGGTTAAAGACAGGCCAAGCAAAAACTTTATAGGATAAAGTTTTAAGCAGTCTCATAGTAACTGGGAGATAAGAGCAAGAATTCAGGAAACACAGGAAGATGGGAGAGAAGCCACTGTGACTTCTCTAGCGCCTGGAACTCCTGGAAGACTACACCTTGGAGCAGGGAAGGTGGGGGACAAACGACAAATGAACAAATTATTCTCAAAACTGTGACTCAAGATGGAGTCTAGTAGGCCCTTTATTAGATTAAGTGGGTTCATCTACATTCTATCTTCCTATCAAAGAGGGACAGTAAATTATCCAGCAGCTCTAAATTACTTTTTAAACAATATGTAGGTTTTAACTCACAAGTATATCAAGGGATTTATGAAATAATCAAACATCAGAAAATAGAGTAGAAAAAATATAATCCTAAGTATATCTATCTCCAAAACTAAATCTGATACCTAGTGTAAATAAATTTCTAGAGCTACAACGAAGGGGACAAAATGTGCAGAAAACACTTCAAACCACTGTTAAAAAAAAAAAAAAAAACAGTAAAATAGCTAAACAGAAAACAAATGTCCCGCATGAAAACCTGATATTATTTATTTAATACAGTCAGAGAGTATTAAGTGATCTGAAGATACAGCACCATGCCATGAGATCTAATGTTTCCAAGCCACTCTTAACCATAAAGGCAGTGTTTCCTAGGTGGTTGACCTGAAATTAGTCATTGATCATATTCTTTTCAATACTGCAAAAACAGAAATTGAGGAGACATTTGTTTCTCTTTACAGATGTTGATTAGCTTGACAAATACAAAAGTGTGTCCAGCTAGAATAAAGATGAAAAAATATTAAGAATAAGACTTAGCTTGATCTGTTACCTACCAATATATTCTGAACGATTATTTATAACCACATCCATGGATCATTCAGTCCTTTAAATACACTAATGTGTTTTTTGTAGCTGTTCCGTGGAAATTATGCAAAAAAATACTATTGTACCATTTTAGAGTAAAAGTGTCAATAAATGGTGGGGAACACAGTATGTTGAGGGAAGAATACATAGGAAAAGTAGATGCTATAGTTAAATTTTTAATTAGGCATATTTTCATGAAACCGTCTAATTAAATTTATTAATTCAATGAAAATTCCAGTAAGCCAAATAATGCTTTTAATTTTAACACTTCCTTATTTTAATCATTTTCTGATCTGATCATACAATCAAATGTTTCCATTGGTACCATCAATTTCAATTTCGAAAAAAACTTTCTCCTATCTAGAAGTATACATTGTATCTATCTCTAAAATTTATTTTCCATTCCATTTTTCAGGCATAAAAATTCTTCCTTCAAGTTTTAAAAAATATAAATATTAAATATAATATAAAATGTTTATATATTATGATTATATAAAATATAATTTATTTTCTTTCCTATTCAGTTTTCTCCTGTCATCTTTGTCTATTTCTTTTGCTGAATTTTCTTCTCTTTTTACCTCAAATATATTTTATGATTTTTTTGAGGCTACAATGTCAGAAATGCTTTTTGTAACAGTTACTCAACAAGTATTTTTTACGTAACAATTTCTAAGTCATACTGTTCTTTTAAAAATGGTAGCATAAGAGCACTTAAGGTGTTTTACTTACATTTCAAGTGCAGGATTATAGTTTGGAATTATAAAAAATGTAACTGAAAAATTGATGAAAGAAATGATATGTTCTACTAATAACAATCATGAAGCAAAATGTCAGTTTTCCTAATAAGAGTTAATGGTGAGAATAAAGTCAGCAAATGTCATGTGGAAACATATTGCAATAAACTGATTGAAAAGTTCACACTGAAATTTTTCCCTTTGGTGTTAATATGAATGAAGGAAGAAAGAAGAAAATATAAGCATGACTTCTGAAGTGCCTACTAGAAGATGTGTTTCATGTACATTATTTTGTTAATCCTTACAGTAGCCCAGAGAGGTATTACATTTCCACTTTAGAGATGAATAAACAAGGCTCAGAGAGTTTGAGCAACTTTTGCATATTACAGAGCTTCTAAGTGCTTGCCCAACCAATAAAAGTTCCAGGATTGGAAAAAAAAAAATTGTAAAAGAAAAGTGAGATGATAAATAGAGTGGTAAATTGGAAGGGACTCCAGACTTGGTGTCTAGAAATGTGGATTTGTATCTTAGATCTCCCATTTACTAACTCTGTATTCTTGGGTTAGTCATTCAAAATCTTTTAATCTTGATTTTATTTTTTCTTTAGTTATATTGGAGTTTGAAGAGAACAGAAATAGCTCAACTTTCTTCACCAATGTTCAGAACCAACAAGGGGTAAGGCACATGGAGAGGATGATGTTATCTTTATTAATAAAACTAAAATTGGAGAATATATCTTAAGTCGACTGGCTAGAAGACCTACCCCATCATGTAGACTTCAAGACAGTGCTCCACCAAGAAGGAGAGAGAAGCTAGAGGCTAAATAGTCTTTGTTTTTATAAAATTCAGACAAATGGCTTCATTCACTAATCAGACAACTCATTGCATCTCCAGGGAAAGGTGTGAGGTGTATGGAGTATGGAAAGAGGTCAGGAGTTTTTAGAAGAAGTTCTACCTGAGAAGTCAAGAGGTATGATATTTTACAGGGAAGTTTAAGACATGAATAGTATGTATAGAATCTATTGATTCCACTCCCAGTGAAACACAAATATTTTTTAAGATACATATGGGTATTTTAACAATGTTCTAATACATATATCAGAGAAAATTTTTGAGGCCCAAGTAAGATATAAGATAAAAGCACTTTGGAAACTGTAATGTTATTACAAATGTAAGACACTATTATAATTTACATAAAATATCTTGTCAATTAAACCTCTCTTTCCTTTGACTTTCAGCTGCATCCTTCAAGAACATCCTCCAAGATGTTCTTTAATACAGGTTTTTGACTGAATTGTAAATTGTTTTAAGGAATTAACATTTACTAGGAAACTCTTGGGTGTCAATAATTCTGGTTTTGCATATGCTTTTAATTTAACACGCAGAAATGTCCTGATAATTTGCAAATAAATCTGTGGCTCTGAGGAGTTATGCAACATGCCCAAATTTACACAGCTAGTATAGGCATTATATGGAAAAGCCAGTGGGATGGGGAAATTGGTTGAAGATCATTATTACCCTCTGAATTTTCACTGTACTGGAGACAGTTGACTAAAAATTTGGTGTTAAGGATATCTTTAACCAACATTTCCTATCATAAAATTTTAAATTAATATCTATATATTAAAATGCATTTCTAAATGTTAAAATATATTTTAAATATCAAACCAAATGTTTGCTCTTTTCTAGTACAAAAGCTTGATTTTATTGTTTTGCCTGCTTAATGATTTTCAGTGTAACAAATATCCCAATGAGCAAAGGGTAATGCTATTTTTAGTCTTGATTCCTTAAGTTTATTGGCCAGAGAAAGCCATCAGCTGAAGACTGGATTAATTATAATTATTTCTTACTTGAGGATGTCTTGGATCATTTGAAACCTGCCAGTGACCCTTTGTGTCTCCACTGTACAGGTTTGCCTTGCCTTTGATTCTTCCGTTTTCTCTACACATTATTTGACAATCATTCTAGGGGAAAAACAAATACATTAATGCCATCTTTTGTATCATTTGAATTGAATTATCATTAAAGGTCTCAGAAGGAAGCAGCCAATTTCAACAAATCATGTCAGACACATGTATAAAATTTCCAATGATAATGATGGTATTGACCCACAATGGTCACACTGGAGACCTTTCAGAGAGTTTTGTGATGTGTAGAAAGATTTAATGTGTTTTACTAGTTTTTAGTTGAAGTCATATTTGCTAAAGGCACAAAAACAGTGAAAATTTTAAAAACAGTTTATATCATCTTACAGGCTGAAAAACTCAGCTCTGTCTAGGAACAATAAAATGCTAGTACCTGGGCTAGGTTAATTATCAAATTCAATAATCTAAAATGATGATGTAGTATATATTATGTTAGAGCTCTAGTCAATCATTAGCACCACAAATAGGTATCAGCTCTATGAAATCAAATATATAAGTAATTGAGTAGATTTTGTTCATTTTAATTTAAATTTCTGATGTTACTGCATATATAATGATTATCATATGTTTCTGGAGTGCCAGTAGGTGTTAAATCAAAATCTACAATGTATGCCTTAACAAATTGAAAGATGCATTTTTTTCAGTAAGGGATATTGGTAAAGACTGACAGTGGTTATAGGAGTACATAATATGGAAAAGTCGGAAGGTAACCTAAAATAATTCAAAGAATAGCATCCACGTTCATTAGACATTAATATAATCAAAGCACTGTGATAGATAACATGAGATACCAAAATTGCATGATCTAGCACAAAGTGGAACATCAATTTAAAGAGATGATTCAGATAAAGGTTTCCATTTTATATTCATACTCTTTAATTGCCTTGTGGCTTAGGGAACAAGTGAAAAAAATGTGGCCAAAACCTCACGGGTCCCCAAAATAAATTTACATATTGTACATTTGTTTCTGCTGATTAATTCATGTGACAACATAAAATTTTAAATGTGCATAAACAAATTTTTGCAAAAATATTTAATCTCCAATTATCTACACTCCATCTAATGGAAATTACATGTTTACCTCCATAATTTTATTTAAATGTATAAGAAATGCATTAAAAATAAAAGCAGATATTTTCATTTAAATTATAACTGTTCTCAGAGAATGTGTACTATAAAAATTCTTCTAAACAGAACTGGTTAGTTTTCTTTTCAACACATTTTTACATCACCAGCATACATGAAGAAACCCAGAATTTCAAGCAATAGCACACAACACTGTTCACATTATTTACCAACAAATATAATTATTGCTGATGGAAAAATACTAGAAAAAGCATATATATTATTAGCATGTGCTAATAATATAATGTAAAGTTGGCCAGCTTTTCAAATGCATAATACAGCATTAGAGCATTTATTCATTCCTAAATAAAGCTGAAATAGTACATTAGGCATTTTGAGTCATAAGGAACAGACAATGGCTAAGTAACCTGTTAGGCATTTATTATATAAACACAAAAACCCAAAAATTTGTTTGGGCTTTGGAGGACTGAAACAATAGTTGGAACTCTTCCAGTTACTATGGAGACTCTTGTGATCCAGAAGAAGTACTGGACACTGATATGAACCATCCTACAGAAGCTAGCTTTTGCTTCTGCCCCCCATCTATTGATTTCACCATAATGACAACTGAGCTCTTTACTATTTTTAACCCCACTGTCTGTGCCTCTAATACAGTCTCTGATTCTCCTCCTTGCTCCTGAAATCAAAATGTAACAAAAATAAGAGTATGAATGAATATCATTAGTCATTACCTCATAAGGAGCTGTTCTCAAGCCAAGTCACTTCATATCTAGCTACATAGAGAATCTTGGCTGTAGGGTTGGGTCAATCAATGGCTTGCATGAAAACCAAAGCGTATGGTAAAATTATAGGTGAATTATAAAGTAGAAGCTGCTGTGGTCACATTATTCAGATGGGAGCATAGTCCCCTAGGGTACTTAGTGTGTCATGAACTTGTCTCCTGTAAAATCGTGCAAAGGTTATATATTAAATAAATTGTAAAAATGACTAAAGAAAATGCAACTTTTTAAGGGGATTTCAGTCTCAAACCATTATTCACATGTATTTAAGTAAGATCTTATTTAAACTGTCCTCATAAGGGTTTGGGTTATTCTTCCTAGTTAGGTTTACAAGACTTCCTCTGCTAAAACATTCAGCCTTTGATCTGTCATGGGTCATAAAAAAACTCTTGAAAATATGTAGTCAACTTAACTCACTATTTCTCCTTAAAGGGTCATGTACCACTTTACCAAGGAGAGTTGATTGTCTGTCTATCATCTATCTATCTATCTATCAATCATATATCAACTATATCTATATATAAGCATATATACATTTAATATTACAGAAATCTGGATCATGTGTCATAGATATTTAAATAGTGGGAAAAATCAAGTTTTTACAAAAGACGAGAAAATTCTAGAAGGCATGACCTAGGCACTTCATAGCACATAAAAGCAATTATTTGGATAATTGAATCAGTTGTCTTCAGCTTTTTGAATGTGAGATTCTTTATTTGTTTATGTTAAATACTATTATTGAATTGAAAATTAATGTTTTATATCTAAGAAACCAAAGATTTTTTTTTATTTTTTTATTTTATTTTATTATTATTATACCTTAAGTTTTAGGGTACATGTGCACAATGTGCAGGTTAGTTACATATGTATACATGTGCCATGCTGGTGTGCCGCACCCATTAACTAGTCATTTAGCATTAGGTATATCTCCTAATGCTCTCCCTCCCCCCTCCCCCTACCCCACAACAGTCCCCAGAGTGTGATGTTCTCCTTCCTGTGTCCATGTGTTCTCATTGTTCAATTCCCACCTATGAGCGAGAACATGCAGTGTTTGGTTTTTTGTCCTTGCGATAGTTTACTGAGAATGATGATTTCCATTTTCATCCATGTCCCTACAAAGGACATGAACTCATCATTTTTTATGGCTGCATAGTATTCCATGGTGTATATGTGCCACATTTTCTTCATCCAGTCTATCATTGTTGGACATTTGGGTTGGTTCCAAGTCTTTGCTATTGTGAATAGTGCCGCTATAAACATATGTGTGCATGTGTCTTTATAGCAGCATGATTTATAGTCCTTTGGGTATATACCCAGTAATGGGATGGCTGGGTCAAACGGTATTTCTAGTTCTAGATCCTTGAGGAATCGCCACACTGACTTCCACAATGGTTGAACTAGTTTACAGTCCCACCAACAGTGTAAAAGTATTCCTATTTCTCCACATCCTCTCCAGCACCTGTTGTTTCCTGACTTTTTAATGATTGCCATTCTAACTGGTGTGAGATGGTATCTCATTGTGGTTTTGATTTGCATTTCTCTGATGGCCAGTGATGGTGAGCATTTTTTCATGTGTTTTTTTGGCTGCATAAATGTCTTCTTTTGAGAAGTGTCTGTTCATGTCCTTCGCCCACTTTTTGATGGGGTTGTTTGTTTTGAAACCAAAGATTTTTGAAAGCAACATTTTTCTCCCAGTTTAAAAATAATCCCTTTTTAAGGTATAATACATCGTAAAATTCTTTAAGAAATTTTCATGTTCCTAGATAAACATGCTTGGTTAGCAAGTAACAAATGTCATGTTTCTATAAGAAAATATACCTTTATGAGTTGTTGCCTTGCATTGTATGATGTTTATTTCATGTCCATTGCCCTCATTAAATTGTAAGTTTTTGAGACTCTGAGTAATATCTTTAATCTCTATACTACCAGTGCCTATAATACTTAATACATGCTACTTTCTTAATTTAGTTGCTATGAAAAATAAATGACTTCAATAATAAGCAGAATTACACACATTTAGATTATTAGATTTCATCTTTGCATTAAGTCAAAGACTACAGGTGACCTTTAAAAAAGCAATTGGTGGGTGAAAAGAAGTTGCTGAAAGTACGTGGACCTTCATGAAATTCTTCATGAAAGGAAGAATGAGGAGATAGTTGACTTAGTGCAAGGTTGACAAGAGGACTTTAATTGTTTGAGGATAATGAAAATGCAATCTGTGTTTATAGAGCAGAATGAGCAGGTAAAGCAGGATAATTTGAAGAGTTGAGAAAAATAGGAGCTATCCTTTTCAGAAAAGATAAATAAATCTATCAGAAGGCAAAAGAGAAAGGATCAAGAGGAAAAGAGGACACAAGAAGGAATTCTTCCTTCTTTAAGATGAAATTGATGGTAATAAGAACATACTTTGAATAAATGCATTCAGTTAGGCCACTGAATACAATATTATGTAATTATTCTATCTTATTTCATTGATTAATAGGAAAAAGAAGAATTAAAACATTATTTTAAAATTATTTATTGTCTCTGACAACCACCAAATTCTTAGTTCATTTGTGTGTGTATATATATATATATATATACTCTTTTCTGGAAAAAACGTTACATAAATGGTGAGCTTTCATACGCAATTTTAAAAATCAGTGAACATGGCAGCTAATATAGTTAAAATTAGATATTATGAGCCTTTTCTATATGATCATTTAAGCATGAAGGCTTCTGTGTCAGCAGCTTACTCATGCTGTTACATAAACGAATAAGCTTAAAAACAGAAATAGCTTCCTTCATACACAATTTTAGTTTCCCTTTTTTCTTAATAGATTTTGGTTTAGACAAGACAACCAAGCAAATAAAAAACATTTCAGCATAAATTATCCAGAAATATATTTATAAATACACAAAGATACATAAACAGACAAACACACATACACACACGTCATTACAATTTTGAAGATTCTGTTTTCCAAAAACAGGAAAGCCTCTGACACTAAGCAAATAGGCCATGGTTGATTCATTGTAGCAAAACTCTATATTCACTCAGTGGCTTTCACTGGGAAGCCAATGCAAACAAAGCTGTCTCTGAAATATTACAGTGAAAAGCCCATACCACGCTGAAGAGAAGCAGTAAAAACCCTACTCCAATGTTGGAGACAAAGCATCCCACCAAAACAGCATTTAGTCCTAATTACCCTTGAAACCTCTGAGTGGGTCCACCACAGCTACCAGGCTCAGATTTTCCAGAGATATTTTATCCAGCTCCTTTTTGTCACCTACACTTGCATTCAAAGCTAAATGCACAAATAGTAAGAATAACCCTGAGTTCCTATTCATACTGCATAGCCAGCCATTAGCATCACAAGGCCTGATGCAATTTCTGCCTCGTGAACTTAGACATGAGCACAGGAGAGATACAGCAGGGCTCCTGCACAATGGTGCTATGAGCTGTCAGTGTGGGATGTGAACAAGAGTTACCAAGGGACTACCAAGGCATGCCCTTCCTTCTGCCACATGTCATAGAGACTCTTGGGAAGGATTCCTTTAGCAGAAGCCAGCTGTTGCCTTTTGGCACTGGGAGTGATGTTGTTGGAGGCGATAATGATTGTCAGACTGTGTGGGGCTAAAAGCCAACATGTACTGATGTACATCAAGGGGCCCACATGATCTTCTGTACAAGGTTGGATGCTAGGACCAGTCTCTGTGCTGAAGAATCTGAAAGGACTTATATGTCCTGCAGCCAATATCAGACAAGCAATTAATTTTAGCTGGATCTAACTGTGAACAACTCTCTGCATTTACAGACATATGTTCAACAGTACTATAATCAATTTGTGAAATTAATAACTAAGCTGGTAACTAAATCCAGGGGTTTGGCTCAGAGTTCTTAACACCCAAGGAAGCTTTCTTAGCTTCCTATGCTAGAAGATGATACTTCTTATGGGCCTAGAGTGTCACTAACTACTTGCAAAGCCCTCAAGCATATTTATGCACAGTGAACTTGCTAAAATGTGGGAAACTTGTATCTTGTCATATTATTATTTATTCTGTCTATGGCAGTTAATGGAACTTCAATTTAGAATGGAAATTATTGCTATTTGTTTTAAATCTTTTAAAGAAAAAATAAAGACTGGCTTTTTATTTTTAAAGAGAAACCTTTTTGTCATATATGCAACATACATATGTAGCTATAATCATTATACAATTTCATCTAATTTGGTTACAAATGCAATTCAACTAAAGAGTGATATGAGTTATATGACTACTTTTTAAGAAAAAATGGAACTAGAGAGGCTAATCATAGATTATGTAGACCTTATTAGTTGCATTCTGCTATATCTTATAACATGTTTATTTAACCCCAGAACTTGTTCATTTTATAATATTTAGGCAGAGATATTATTTGCTATATCTGTGGATAACTGTGAACTTATAATTAATTTGAGAGTTTTTATTATTATTCCATTCACTTTCTTATTTGATAGTGTTGACTAAAATGATGATGATAGTGATTCTATAATGTCTCCAGGACAATATAACGTTATAGCAGGGATTCAGAAAAATGAATTTTCTTAAATAGTTTATGCAAAATATGAACGATAATGATAAATAATAAATACTGTCAGTGGTATCCAGAATGGCAAGACAGGAAAGGCTTGATCCAGGGTGCATATGTCTTCAACTGGCACAAAATGATCTGTCTAATTTTGTTGGAGATACAGAATATGTAGCATTATAAGCTGAGAAAGCCCAGTTATCTCACACAGGGCTTTTACATCTGTCTACTTTAAACAAGTATCTGTGAAATTTGTGAAATTTATACAAAGCGGTCAGCCAATAACTCATGATATTCATTAAAATTGTACAGGATTCTACATAATGAAAAACAATACTTTTTAAATAAAAACATTATTATTGTTTTGTACTTGCAAAATGATAAAGGAATCCTTTCATAGCCATAATAGAAATTACTAGGATGTTTCCCACAGTGGTTAAAAAAATTTATTTATTCCACTTAAATTTGCTTCTTTGCACATTATAATGCTTTATTTTTTTGAGACAGATCTGTATCTTCCTGAAATCTTGAGTGAAGAAAGTATGTAATATTTGTGAAGAATACTACTAGAAAGAAGTAAAGGGATGTTTTAATGCTCTATGCCATGCAAATATCACATCTTAAAGAACCTGTGACGCTCTCCTGGAGCACTCATGCTCTGGACAGGGTTTGGAGATAAACCCATTTATAATGGCATATTTGGTCAAAAGTAAAGTAAGAAGCAAATAAAATATTCTAATACAATGTCAGAACAAACATATGAATGCATAGAAAAGAAACTGTCAAATGAGTTGTGGGATAAAGAAAATTTCACAACAATATTACCTAAATGAGATCTTGAGAACTTACTTTCCAGATCTCTTCTAGGAAACTGAAGTCAATGAGCCAAAATTCAATCTCTTTAGTAATGTGCTTTCAAAAGTAGCAAAACTGGCCTGCTATTACCAGGGCATTAGGTTCGCATACATGTTCCAGGAATGGCAATTTTTTGTACCAACTTATTCACTATTTTTGTCCCTACTATAGTCTGTAATTTCACACTCTTAAGACTCCAGTTTGCAGTTTATAGCAATGGGTAACAATAGAAAAACTCTGTCTTTTTTAATTGCAATTTTCTTCAGCACACTGAAGCCCGTCTCCAGCCAAACAAGGCCCATCTTTATGTTAAGCTTTTACACTCACAGGAATATTAGAAGCCCTAAACCTTGACAGGCTCCTATGACCCAATTTTTGAGCCTGATCTAATGATCTGCTTGTAGATATTTCTGATGACTAACTTTCCCAAATCATACACATTTAATTGCCTATTTCCTGGCTCTTATTTTTCTGTGAAGTTTTTTTGGAATTTAAAATAATTTTAAATGGAAAAGTTACAGAGATTGACACAGAACGTTCTCTACACTTGTATTGGCTTCCTAGCCAAGATTAGTGGCTTTCAACAACAAAAACTTATTATTTTACAATATCTTAGGCTTCTGGAGGCCAGAGGTCTAAAATGGGTCCATAGGCCTGCGTTTCTTCTAGAGTTCTGTATTTCCTGGTTCAGGACTTCATCCTCCACCCCCAAAGCCAGCAACGTAGCATGTTCTCTCCTCTCCAGTGCCTGTTTCTGTCCCTACATCTTTTCTGCCTGACTCTGACCCTCCTACCTGCCTCTTACTAGGATCCTTGTGATTACATTGGGCCCACAGGATAATCCAGGATAATCTCCATCTATAGCTCAAAATCTTTAGCTAAATTACAATTGTAACTTTTTTTTTTTTTTTGCCATGAAAACAACATATTAACAGATTCTGAGGATTAGGATATGGACATTTTGAAGGGAGTCATTATTTTTCCCACCACAATCCTGTACCAAGATTCACTAATTTTTCACCTTTTTCCCTATTTTCTTTATAAGCCTCATTCTCACTCGGTCTTGCCTCACCCTCTCTCTCTCGAGTGATATACATTAACAGCTATCAGAGCATTTACCAAATTTACCTTATAATAATCCAGTGTGTTTCATAAGAACTAGGATATGGCCGGGTGCAGTGGCTCACACCTGTAATCCCAGCACTTTGGGAGGCCGAGGCAGGTGGATCATGAGGTCAGAAGATCGAGACCATCCTGAGCCAACAGGTGAAACTCTGTCTCTACTAAAAATACAAAAATTAGCCAGGTGTGGTGGCATGTGCTTGTAATCCCAGCTACTCCAGAGGCTGAGGCAGGAGAATTTCTTGAACCTGGGAGGCAGAGATTGCAGTGACCTGAGATCACACCACTGAGCTCTAGCCTGGGCGACAGAGCAAGACTCCGTCTCAAAAAGAAAAGAAAAAAAAAAAAAGAACCGGAATACATAACCACAGTACAATTAAAATATTCAGAAAATGTAACATTGACATAAGACGTTAATCTATAGTCCATATTCCAGTCTGTTCAATTATTCTCATTATGATTTGTTATGGAACTTGTCTCCCTCTGGTATAGGAATATGCATTGTATTTTGTTGTCTTGTCTCTTTAGTATCCTTTCATTGGGAATGAATTCTCAGCTAATCTTTGTCTCTTACACTATTGAGGAACAGAGATCATTTATTTAATGGACCATGCATCGCTTTGAAATTTTTCTGAGGTTTCTGAGGTTAGGCATCCATAGACAGAAAACTACAAAACTGATCTCTCCTCAAAGTGTCATATACAGAGGAACAAAACGTTTTCGTGCCCTTCATTCATGACATTATCACTGTTATCAGAATTTTTGGCATGTTATTTATACACAGTCATATTCACAACTTTCAAATGTGAAATCTGATCAGTTTTGGCAAATGTATACAACTGTTTAAACCATCACCAGAATCAAGAAATATGCCTCCAGCGCCCTCCAAAACGGTCTCCTACCCCTTCTTCAGCAGACAATTATCTCCCCCATCCCTTGCCCCGACAAACTTAAAACCATTCATTTGCTTTCTCTTACTATAGTTTGTCTTTTCCAGAATGTCACAGAAATGAAATCACGTAGTACATGAGCAGTTGTTCCTGGCTTCTATCACTTAGCATAATGTTCTTGAGATCTATTCATATTTCTGCATCTAGTAGTGGTTTTGTTGTCATTGTTTTGCTGAGCAGTACCCTGTCTTATTGATATGCCACCATTTATTTATTCATTATCCAGTTAAACATCGAATTTCTTACATATTTTGGTTGTTTTAAATAAAGCTGCTATGAACATTCAAGTGCAAATCTTTGTGTGGCAATGTTTGCTCATTTCTGTAAGGCAAATACCTAACAGTGGAATTTCTGGTAAGTGAATATTTGCCTTTATCAGAAAATGCCAAATGGCTCCCGAACCAAATATAGCAGTTTGCATTTCTACTAACTAGGTATATGTGTATGAGAGTGCTAGTTGTGCTAATCTTCAGCAGCAATTGATATTGATAATGTCAACCTTCTTAAATTTTAACGAAGCAAATGAATGCACAATGATATCTCATTGTGGTTTTCACTTTCATTTCCCTTATGATTAAAAATGTTGAACATCTTTTTTTTCATTTAATCTAGTTTTTAATGTAATTCATTAGAACAATATAACATTAATATAATAAGAAATAAACAATAAAATATGAATTAACAATTCTATTGCAAAATAATAATCAACTTTACTTATGTTTTTTTCATTTTTGTCCAAACCTCAATGTACTTTTATTTTTTATTTTTTATTTATTTTATTATTATTATACTTTAAGTTTTAGGGTACATGTGCACAACGTGCAGGTTTGTCACATATGTATACATGTGCCATGCTGGTATGCTGCACGCATTAACTCGTCATTTAGCATTAGGTATATCTCCTAATGCTATCCCTCCCCGCTCCCCCCACCCCACAACAGTCCCCAGTGTGTGATGTTCCCCTTCCTGTGTCCATGTGTTCTCATTGTTCAATTCCCACCTATGAGTGAGAACATGCAGTGTTTGGTTTTTTGTCCTTGCAATAGTTTGCTGAGAATGATGGTTTCCAGCTTCATCCATGTCCCTACAAAGGACATGAACTCATCATTTTTTATGGCTGCATAGTATTCCATGGTGTATATGTGCCACATTTTCTTCATCCAGGCTGTCGCTGTTGGACATTTAGGTTGGTTCCAAGTCTTTGCTATTGTGAATAGTGCCGCTATAAACATATGTGTGCATGTGTCTTTATAGCAGCATGATTTATAATCCTTTGGGTATATACCCAGTAATGGGATGGCTGGGTCAAATGGTATTTCTCATTCTAGATCCCTGAGGAATCGCCACGCTGTCTTCCACAATGGTTGAACTAGTTTACAGTCCCATCAACAGTGTAAAAGTGTTCTTATTTCTCCACATCCTCTCCAGCACCTGTTGTTTCCTGACTTGTTAATGATTGCCATTCTAACTGGTGTGAGATGGTATCTCATTGTGGTTTTGATTTGCATTTCTCTGATGGCCAGTGATGATGAGCATTTTTTCATGTGTTTTTTGGCTGCATAAATGTCTTCTTTTGAGAAGTGTCTGTTCATATCCTTCACCCACTTTGTGATGGGGTTGTTTGTTTTTTTCTTGTAAATTTGTTGGAGTTCATTGTAGATTCTGGATATTAGCCCTTTGTCAGATGAGTAGGTTGTGAAAATTTTCTCCCATTCTGTAGGTTGCCTGTTCACTCTGATGGTAGTTTCTTTTGCTGTGCAGAAGCTCTTTAGTTTAATTAGATCCCATTTGTCAATTTTGGCTTTTGTTGCCATTGCTTTTGGTGTTTAAGACATGAAGTCCTTGCCCATGCTTATGTCCTGAATGGTATTGCCTAGGTTTTCTTCTAGGGCTTTTATGGTTTTACGTCTAACATGTAAGTCCTTAATCCATCTTGAATTAATTTTCATATAAGGTGTAAGGAAGGGATCCAGTTTCAACTTTCTACATACAGCTAGCCAGTTTTCCCAGCACCATTTATTAAATAGGGAATCCTTTCCGCATTGCTTGTTTTTGTCAAGTTTGTCAAAGATCAGATAGTTGTAGGTATGCGGCATTATTTCTGAGGGCTCTGTTCTGTTCCATTGGTCTATATCTCTGTTTTGGTACCAGTACCATGCTGTATTGGTTACTGTAGCCTTGTAGTATAGTTTGAAGTCAGGTAGCATGGTGCCTCCAGCTTTGTTCTTTTGGCTTAGGATTGACTTGGCGATGCGGGCTCTTTTTTGGTTCCATATGAACTTTAAAGTAGTTTTTTCCAATTCTGTTAAGAAAGTCATTGGTAGCTTGATTGGGGTGGCAATTAATCTATAAATTACCTTGGGCAGTATGGCCATTTTCACGATATTGATTCTTCCTATCCATGAGCATGGAATGTGCTTCCATTTGTTTGTATCCTCTTTTATTTCCTTGAGCAGTGGTTTGTAGTTCTCCTTGAAGAGGTCCTTCACAACCCTTGTAAGTTGGATTCCTAGGTATTTTATTCCCTTTGAAGCAATTGTGAATGGGAGTTCACTCATGATTTGGGTCTCTGTTTGTCTGTTATTGGTGTATAAGAATGCTTATGATTTTTGTACATTGATTTTGTATCCTGAGACTTTGCTGAAGTTGCCTATCAGCTTGAAGAGATTTTGGGCTGAGACGATGGGGTTTTCTAGATATACAATCATGTCATCAGCAAACAGGGACAATTTGACTTCCTCTTTTCTTAATTGAATGCCCTTTATTTCCTTCTCCTGCCTGATTGCCCTGGCCAGAACTTCCAACACTATGTTGAATAGGAGTGGTGAGAGAGGGCATCCCTGTCTTGTGCCAGTTTTCAAAGGGAATGCTTCCAGTTTTTGCCCATTCAGTATGATATTGGCTGTGGGTTTGTCATAGATAGCTCTTATTATTTTGAGATATGTCCTATCAATACCTAATTTATTGAGAGTTTTTAGCATGAAGGGTTGTTGAATTTTGTCAAAGGCCTTTTCTGCATCTATTGAGATAATCATGTGGTTTTTGTCTTTGGTTCTGTTTATATGCTGGATTACGTTTATTGATTTGGGTATGTTGAACCAGCCTTGCATCCCAGGGATGAAGCCCACTTGATTATGGTGGATAAGCTTTTTGATGTGCTGCTGGATTCGGTTTGCCAGTATTTTATTGAGGATTTTTGCATCGAAGTTCATCAAGGATATTGGTCTAAAATTCCCTTTTTTTTTGTTGTGTCTCTGCCAGGCTTTGGTATCAGGATGATGCTGGCCTCATAAAATGAGTTAGGGAGGATTCCCTCTTTTTCTATTGATTGGAATAGTTTCGGAAGGAATGGTACCAGCTCCTCTTTGTACCTCTGGTAGAATTCGGCTGTGAATCCATCTGGCCCTGGACTTTTTTTAGTTGGTAAGCTATTGATTATTGCCACAATTTCAGAGCCTGTTATTGGTCTATTCAGAGATTCAACTTCTTCCTGGTTTAGTCTTTGGAGGGTGTATGTGTCAAGGAATTTATCCATTGCTTCTAGATTTTCTAGTTTATTTGCGTAGAGGTGTTTGTAGTATTCTCTGATGGTAGTTTTTATATCTGTGGGATTGGTGGTGATATCCCCTTTATCATTTTTTATTGCATCTATTTGATGCTTCTCTCTTTTCTTCTTTATTAGTCTTGCTAGCAGCCTATTGATTTTGTTGATCTTTTCAAAAAACCAGCTCCTGGATTCATTAATTTTTTGAAGGGTTTTTTGTGTCTCTATTTCCTTCAGCTCTGCTCTGATTTTAGTTATTTCTTGCCTTCTGCTAGCTTTTGAATGTGTTTGCTCTTGCCTTTCTAGTTCTTTTAATTGTGACATTAGGGTGTCAAATTTTGGATCTTTCCTGCTTTCTCTTGTGGGCACTTAGTCTATAAATTTCCCTCTACACACTGCTTTGAATGTGTCCCAGAGATTCTGGTATGTTGTGTCTTTGTTCTCGTTGGTTTCAAAGAACATCTTTATTTCTCCCTTCATTTCCTTATGTACCCAGTAGTCATTCAGGAGCAGGTTGTTCAGTTTCCATGTAGTTGAGTGGTTTTGAGTGAGTTTCTTAATCCTGAATTCTAGTTTGATTGCACTGTGGTCTGAGAGACAGTTTGTTATAATTTCTGTTCTTTTACATTTGCCGAGGAGTGCTTTATGGTAAATTTTGGAGGAGTGCTATGTGGTAAATTTTGGAATAGGTGTGGTGTGGTGCTGAAAAGAATGTATATTCTGTTGATTTGGGGTAGAGAATTCTGTAGATGTCTATTAAGTCCACTTGATGCAGAGCTGAGTTCAATTCCTGGGTATCCTCATTAACTTTGTCTCGTTGATCTGTCTAATGTTGACAGTGGGGTGTTAAAGTCTCCCATCATTATTGTGTGGGAGTCTAAGTCTCTTTGTAGGTCACTCAGGACTTGCTTTATGAATCTGGGTGCTCCTGTATTGGGTGCATATATATTTAGGATAGTTAGCTCTTCTTGTTGAATTGATCCCTTTACCATTATGTAATGGCCTTCTTTGTCTCTTTTGATCTTTGTTGGTTTAAAGTCTGTTTTATCAGAGACTAGGATTGCAACCCCTGCCTTTTTTTGTTTTCCATTTGCTTGGTAGATCTTCCTCCATCCTTTTATTTTGAGCCTATGTGTGTCTCTGCATGTGAGATGGGTCTCCTGAATATAGCACACTGATGGGTCTTGACTCTTTATCCAATTTGCCAGTCTGTGTCTTTTAATTGGAGCATTTAGTCCATTTACATTGAAAGTTAATATTGTTATGTGTGAATTTGATCCTGTCATTATGATGTTAGCTGGTTATTTTGCTTGTTAGTTGATGCAGTTTCTTCCTAGCCTTGATGGTCTTTACATTTTGGCATGTTTTTGCAGTGGCTGGTACCAGTTGTTCCTTTCCATGTTTAGTGCTTCCTTCAGGAGTTCTTTTAGGGCAGGCCTGGTGGTGACAAAATCTCTCAGCAGTTGCTTGTCTGTAAAGGATTGTATTTCTCCTTCACTTATGAAGTTTAGTTTGGCTGGATATGAAATTCTGGGTTGAAAATTCTTTTCTTTAAGAATGTTGAATATTGGTCCCCACTCTCTTCTGTCTTGTAGAGTTTCTGCCAAAAGATCTGCTGTTAGTCTGATGGGCTTCCCTTTGTGGGTAACCTAACCTTTCTTTCTGGTTGCCCTTAACATTTGTTCCTTCATTTCAACTTTGGTGAATCTAATAATTATGTGTCTTGGAGTTGCTCTTCTCGAGTCGTATCTTTGTGGCGTTCTTTGTATTTCCTGAATCTGAACGTTGGCCTGCCTTGCTAGATTGGGGAACTTCTCCTGGATAATATCCTGCAGAGTGTTTTCCAACTTGTTTCCATTCTCCCTGTCACTTTCAGGTACACCAATCAGACATAGATTTGGTCTTTTCACATAGTCCCATATTTCTTGGAGGCTTTGTTCATTTCTTTTTATTCTTTTTTCTCTAAACTTCCCTTCTCGCTTCATTTCATTCATTTCGTCTTCCATCACTGATATCCTTTCTTCCAGTTGATCACATTGGCTACTGAGGCTTCTGCATTCTTCACGTAGTTCTTGAGCCTTGGCTTTCAGCTCCATCAGCTCCTTTAAGGACTTCTCTGCATTGGTTATTCCAGTTATCCATTCATCTAATTTTTTTTCACAGTTTTTAACTTCTTTGCCATTGGTTTGAATTTCCTCCTGTAGCTTGGAGTAGTTTGATCGTCTGAATCCTTCTTGTCTCAGCTCGTCAACGTTATTCTCCATCCAGCTTTGTTCCATTGCTGGTGAGGAGCTGCGTTCCTTTGGAGGAGGAGAGGTGCTCTGCTTTTTAGAGTTTCCAGTTTTTCTGCTCTGTTTTTCCCCATCTTTGTGGTTTTATCTACTTTTGGTCTTCGATGATGGTAACGTACAGAAGGGTTTTTGGTGTGGATGTCCTTTCTGTTTGTTAGTTTTCCTTCTAACAGACAGGACCTTCCACTGCAGGTCTGTTGGAGTTTGCTAGAGGTCCACTCCAGACCCTGTTTGCCTGGGTATCAGCAGCGGTGGCTGCAGAACAGCAGTGGCTGTAGAACAGTGGATCTTGGTGAACTGCAAATGCTGCTGCCTGATCGTTCCTCTGGAAGTTTTGTCTCAGAGGAGTACCTGGCTGTGTGAGGTGTCAGTCTGCCCCTACTGGGGGGTGCCTCCCAGTTAGGCTGCCTGGGGGTCAAGGGCCCACTTGAGGAGGCAGTCTGCCCATTCTCAGATCTCCAGCTGCGTGCTGGGAAAACCACTACTCTCTTCAAAGCTGTCAGACAGGGACATTTAAGTCTGCAGAGGTTACTGCTGTCTTTTTGTTTGTCTGTGCTCTGACCCCAGAGGTGGAGCCTACAGAGGCAGGCAGGCATCCTTGAGCTGTGGTGGGCTCCACCCAGTTCGAGCTTCCTGGCTGCTTTGTTTACCTAATCAAGCCTGGGCAATGGCAGGCACCCCTCCCCCAGCCTCGCTGCTGCCTTGCAGTTTGATTTCAGACTGCTGTGCCAGCAATCAGCGAGACTCTGTAGGCATAGGACCCTCTGAGCCAGGTGTGGGATATAATCTCCTGGTGTGCCGTTTTTTAAGCCTGTTGGAAAAGCGCAGTATTAGGGTGGGAGTGACCCAATTTTCCAGGTGCCGTCTGTCACCCCTTTCTTTGACTAGGAAAGGGAACTCCCTGACCCCTTGTGCTTACCGAGTGAGGCAATGCCTCGCCCTGTTTCAGCTCACTCATGGTGAGCTGCACCCACTGTCCTGCACCCACCGTCTGGCACTCCCTAGTAAGATGAACCCGGTACCTCAGATGGAAATGCAGAAATCACCCCTCTTCTGTGTTGCTCACGCTGGGAGCTGTAGACTGGAGCTGTTCCTATTGGGCCATCTTGGCTCCACCCCTCCTACCCCTGAGTTTCAATCCACATCAAATTGTCTTCAGAGTGCATTATGATCAAAAAGAAAAATTATAAATTATTATTCTTATCTTTATTTATTAGTAATTCTTTTTATTAGATACACATTAGGAATCAGCAGGCAAAGAAGTACACATTTGAAAAGCACAGTATAGTGTTTGGGAGCATAGCCATAATTAAGAAATCAGATCTAGTAAATACCATATATATCAAGTTAGGAAACATTCTTCATTTGAATGGGTAACCAGAAAAGAGGAAAATGCAATTCCTCACAATCTGTTAACTACAGCTGACCACAGAATTCTGCCAAAACTGTTTTCCAATTAGATAGATAGACATAGATATAAATGACTTAGATCAGCTATATGTAGATGATTATCCAGAGACAGGTAGAGACAGAAATATAGGAAGACATATACAAAAAAAGTTCTGAAAAATATTCTAACTTCAAGAGGAAATACTGTGAATTTAAAATAAAACAACTAGGTTTATTAGGCTTCATACTAAGCAATAAAAATAGAAATTAAAAACAAGTAATTATAACATAATTTTATCACTTTACTGGTGTGGGAGATAAAATTTTTAAAGATTTTAAATCTGGAGCCCATTTTTAGTGAAATTAAAAAAAAATTCTGTAGAACCCATTCCAAAGGACTTGTCTTGGAATTAAAATAATCTCGAGAAGAGTTTAGGGAAAATTATTTGATGTGGTAAAACAAAATACAACAGGAGCAATAAATGCAAATGCCTACAAGAGCCAGGTGATTAAAGGAGTGAAGTAAACAAAGTATACAAAATAATCCTAAGCGGTTGAAAGTGGTGGAAACAGGAGCTGGACTGCCTCACCTCAAGGGGGTGGTAGTCATTTAGTTACACAACCCCAGCTAATGTGTTGTGGAAATAGAGGCTCAAAGTTTTTCAGTCTTTATTAGAAACCAGAAATTCAGATTTATGCATGAGACCTCTTAGCTTTTTAAATGTTAGCAATGGTTGCCTACCCAGAATCCATTTTACCTCTGTCGTTCTTAACAAAATAAAGATTTGAGCCCAAATAGCATGTAGAATTCTCCTAGTTATAATTATTGGTCCATGCCTAGGCATATAACCTAAATTGCCTAATGCAGGTAGATAGAACATTAAATACATGTTTATGCCACTTAATTCTAGACCTGAAGTTTGCCCTTCTTCTTGCCTTTTATTTGTATGAGATAAAATATATCTCTTATGGTCCATACCAGTTTAAAATGGTCATTTAAAATCATTAAAAAGATACAGCCACATACATCTAAAAAAAGTCAGAAAACCAGAAATTAGTGTAGAAGTCATCCCAAAGGACTTAAGCCTTGAAATAAAGAATCCATTCCAAAGAACTTAAGTCTTGGAATAAAATACTGCATACTGAATTTTTTCAGGTTAAAAATTGATCCCATTACTTTACACTTCAAACTACTTAACCTGAAATGCTTTGGTTAAAGGAAAAATATATTCAGCATATTATTTGAAAATATAATTCAATTACTCTTTAAAAATAAGTTTTCCTGGCTGGGCACAGTGGCTCATGCCTGTAATCCCAGCACTTTGGGAGGCTGAGGTGGGCGGATCATCAGGTCGGGAGTTCGAGACCAGCCTGACCAAAATGGTGAAACCCCGTCTCTACTAAAAATACAAAAAAAATAGCCTGGCATGGTGGCACGTGCCTGTAATCTCAGCTACTCGGAGGCTGAGGCAGGAGAATCACTTGAACCCAGGAGGCAGAGGTTGCAGTGAGCCGAGATTGCGCCACTGTATTCCAGCCTGGGGGACAGAGCAAGACTCCATCTCAGAAATAAATAAATAAATTTTCCTGTTTCCTAACTCTTCAGACACCGTGTGTGTGTGTGTGTGTGTGTGTGTGTGTGTGTGTGTGTGTGAGATCACTTTTCAGGCCAAACAAATGCTTACATAGCAAAAAATAATAGCCCAGCACCTCTAAGGGTCTGAAATATAGATTACATAACATAAATTTTCTGACACATGGTTATATGAATAATTGCAATTATGTTTTTTAATCCCTTCATGAACCATATGTAACAGGTAAAAATATGCTTGAATTTCTAATGATAAATCGGGAAATTATTCCTCACAATTTCCAGTAATATTAAAGCTTATTTAGTCCAAGTATTAGGAGATTCTGCATACATTCATGAAAATAATCAAGATTTCCCTTGAAAAGGAGAAAACGAATGAATATCCATCTGGCTAGCACAGGCTCGGTACCATCTATTCTAAATAGCAACTCATGTTTCATTGAATTGCTTGTGTGTGCTTTATAAATTGTTTATAAAAAAATTTGCAGGCTTCAACTTCAATAAGTTATCATAATAGAAACCCTTAATTCAGTTTCTTACAAATTCTCCTAAAAGTAAAAAATAAAAATGAAACACAAAATGATAACTCTCAACAGTGAAAAAGAAACTTCTGAATGTACATAGACCTTAATTCCAGAATCTGGAAAGAACTGACATTAATTGCAATGTAGCTGGAAGACGATGCAGAAAGAAAATCTATCCACGTTTCAGTGAACAGAGTAGTTTGGCTTCATATCATGGAACAGTCAATCTATAAAAGTAGAAAATATTCTATATCTCTTCTACTATTAAAAATTGTGTGTTGTTACTTTTACCACTGTAAAGCTCTTTTGTAAAGCATCATAAAGTGTCCTCAATCTCTAGCCTGCTACATCTGTCACCAGTTTTAATGAGAAATTGGAAATCAGGGAAAAAAGCACACGCAACAAAGTATCTATTCTGCTGCAGTACATTTTAAGAGGTATTATCTTCCATTACTAAACCCTGCAGGGTGATGTAAGTTAGGAAAAATCCTCAGTGCAGTGCCCACCCCTGCCAGCACACCCCGGGCCTGCCAAAACCAGCTTCCTTCATATTTGTTGCAAAGTGGAGGAAAGGGAGCTCTGAGAATTTTAGGATTTCATATATTGTATTGACTAAGAATGACTGATGATCTGAAACTGAGGGCTTTTAGAAGTACAACTGTAAGAAAAAAAAATACAGGCAGCCAGAGACTGGAAATTGCACTAATTGGAAAAGATGTAACATCATTCATGCAGACACAAAATGGAAGCAAGGATAATCCATCCATATTGTCAAAATAATGTATTTGCAGACCCAAGTTCTTTGAAACTAAGTTTAAAAATAAGTAATACGTGCCTATAAAAAAATCATAATAACAGAACAGCATCTGGAAGATATCCTGTGGAATCAAACAAGCTGAGATAAAAAAGGACAAAACTGAAATAAGAGAGGAGCAAGAGAAACTTGAAATGCAGGAGTAGAAATATAAAATAAAGTACCCAAAATAAATAAGCAGGAGACTTGGAGTACAAAATCAAATCAGTGACAGGAAGAACAAAATACAGATTTCTAAGAAAATAAAGCAATAAAAACCACTAGAGAAAAAATTAGCAGTATGAAGTGCATATGCAGATATTTTGAAAAGAAAAAATAGAATGAATAGAAGATTTAAATTTTTCAAATAATCTTCAGAGTCAAAGCAAGACCTGTATGTACAAGTTGAGTTGGTTCATAGATTTTAGCAGGAAAATATTGATGAAATAAACCCATACCTAGACAAAATTTTTGACAAAATATTTGAGCTACAAAGAATAAAAGCAAAAATAAGCAAAAAGTCAGCATTATAAAAAGAAATTAACTACAAAAATGCAAACATTATGATGCCCTTTAGTATTTTCTCTGCAATACTGGATGCCAAAATACAATGAGAAAATAGTTACAAAACTTTGAATTTAAAAAGTTGCAACTAAAGAATTTTATAATCAATACCAGTAGTAACATAATATTGGATTATTCACAGGTTTACACAAGATAATATTTATTTTTTAAAAAGTAAAGTACTTGAAGATGGTGTTCAAAGGTACAAATAGAGAACCTTAGCAGCATAGTATTATAAAATAAAAACAACATGGAGAGAACAACAACCATTGGATGACTAGAAAAATTGAATAATTATATGATTATATGAGGGTAGAGGAGACAAAAAGATGAGGAGAAAAGATGTATTTCATAGAACCCCTACTAGTTAACAAATTTGGAGTTGATATACAAGTCAAGCAAAGACCATAATATAATGTCTCAGGAAAATAAAATGTGGAATGACCCTAAGTTATGTAACCCCTTAAAGGGAGTTGATATTAAAATAAATAAATTATATTTGCAAGATACTTGGAGACCTTCCCAAACACGATGTGATATGTGAAATACTGCAGAGCTGGCTCAAAATTGCATGTGGAGTATACGTATCTACATCTCTTCTATATGCGTTTCCTTGAAAATAAAGAAAAAATTATATTTAGTGTTTCTGTACTTACATGCCATATAATTATATTTATAGCATATTCTTTTATCAAATTTTATATCATATATTTATAGATATAACTATATAAATATATAACACATGAAATAAAATATTAAATAATTCTAACAACCCAAATGTACTTCAACAGGTGAATAATGAAACAAATGATGATACATCCACACCACAGAATCCTACTCAGCAAGAAAAATAAACTATTACTGCCTGCACAAATTAGATAAACCTCAAGGGAGTTACTCTGAGTGGAAAAAGCCAATATCAAAAGGTTATATTGCTGTATCATCCCACCTCTAATACAGTTTTGAAATGGAAAAATTAAAGAGATGGAGAAACAAATTTGTGGTTGCCAGGTTTCGGGAAGAAAGGAGCAAGGAAGTTGGCAGCATCTACAAAATGATAGCACAAAGGAGCCCTGTGATGGAAGTGACCTGTACCTTGAGTGCAGTGGTGAGTCTACACATGCGATGATATTACGCAGAACGAAGTACACACACCACACACACAAATGTATGTAAAACTGGTAAAATCTGAATAAGGTCAGTGGATTTTATCTGTGTCAGTTTTTAAATTGTGATATTGTACTACAGTTGTATAAAATATGACCATTGGGAGAAACTAGATGAAGCTTTCATGGGAGCTTACATGGCATCTCTTTGCATTTTTTCTTATAACTGCATGGGAATCTATAATTACGTCAAAATAAGAAGCTTATAAAGCAAATGAATATTAAATATTTTAAAAACAGGAATGCTGGCTTGTATCATAGTGTAAGTACTTTATCAGAGATACTCCTAAATATTTTACTTCATATATTTAATTAGAATAGATCTTTGCATTAAGAAAGCAAGATTCACTTTAATGCTGCTTCTGAAAGTTGCTTCGTCGAGAGAATGGGATGAAACACATGGTACAGTCCCGTTTCATAATAGATTTCAAGGTACATTCTTTAAAGGTTATGTTAAAAGTTGATTGTCTTAAATCTTTATTTTATAAAGAGACTTTAAAAGTTAAGTGATCATGACCTTTGCATACTTTATGTATATCACAGGAACATTTAACTAAAAACGTATGAAAGAATAAGAGATGTTCTAAATCACCAAGGCAGTTTTACATGCTTTAGATTTTGCATTAATACAGACACTTTAACCAAAGAGCATTTCATGTTTGTCTTTCCCTCACCTCTAGTTCTTCAATTTAATATGTTATCCTCTTTTCAAGAGTCACAGTACCATTTTAAATTCCCATTAGCGTTGTAAAATGATCCAGTTTTTCCATATCCCAGTCAGCATTTAGTGTTATCACTGTTGTTTTATTTTAGTCATTTTGATAGGTGTATTAGTGACATCTCATTGTGGTTTTAATTTTCATTCCCTTAATAACTAATGATATTGAGTTTCTTTCATGTGCTTATTTGCCAGATCCTTGGTGAAATGTCTGTTCAAGTCTTTTTCCCATTTTCTGGTTAAATCGTTTCTTTGTTTTATTGTTGATTTTTGAAAATTCTTCATATATTCTAGATACTAGTTCTGACATGACATTGTAGCAATATCTATCACATGTGGTCTTCTGCCATGCTACAAAAAGCATGTTATTACTTATCTTTATTGGTTAGAAATGAGAGGCTACATCAAATGATATTTCTGGTTCTAGATCTTTGAGGAATAGCCACACTGTCTTCCACAATGGTTGAACTAATTTACACTCTCACCGACAGTGTAAAAGCGTTCCTATTTCTCCACATCCTTTCCAGCATCTGTTGTTTCCTGATTTTTTAATGATTGCCATTCTAACTGGTGTGAGATGGTATCTTGTTATGGTTTTGATTTGCATTTTTTTAATGACTAGTGATGATGAGCTTTTTTTCATATGTTTATTATACCCAAAGGATTATAAATCACTCTACTATAAAGACACATGCACACATATGTTTATTGCAGCACTATGCACAATAGCAAAGACTTGGAACCAACCCAAATGCCCATCAATGATAGACTGGATAAAGAAAATGTGGTACATATACACCATGGAATACTACACAGCCATAAAAAAGGATGAGTTCATATCCTTTCAGGGACATGAATGAAGCTGGAAACCATTATTTTCAGCAAACTAACACAGGAACAGAAAACCAAATGCCACATGTTCTCACTCATAAGTGAGAGTTGAACAATGAGAACACATGGACACAGAGGAGGGGAACATCACGCACTGGGGCCTGTCCATGGGTGGGGGGCTAGGGGAGGGATAGCATTAGGAGAAATACCTGATGTAGATGGTGGGTTGATGGGTGCAGCAAACCACCATGGCATGTGTATACCTATGTAACCAACCTGCACGTTCTGCACATGTATCCCATAACTTAAAGTATAATAAAAAATAAAAAATAAAAAAAGAAATGAGAGGCTAGAAAAGGAGGCTCCAAAACTTAGATAGTGGCTTTCATTCATAATGCTCTTTAAACGGCTTTGGTTTGGCAAAATAAAAGGTAACTTATTTTATTTTATTTTATTTATTGTTGTCTTCTGATTGCTACCAGGCACTCTTCGGTGCTGAAGGACATAGCAGCAAACAAGTTAAATTTTTTGTTTTTATGAAACATGTTCTAGAGAGAGGAAGATATAAAAACAAATCAACAAATAAGTACATAATATGTTAGATGGAGATGTGCTATAAATAAAAACAAAGTGAGATGATGTGAACACAGAGTGAAAGTGACACTGCTTTATAGAGGGTGGCCAGGAGTGATGTTTCTGATAAGGTGATAATTGAGTGGTCCTGAAGGAGTGAGAGAATGAGTCATGTGGGCTTGGGGAGGAAGGACCTTCTTGGCAGGACCTCCTCTGTGCTGCTATCCTGCTTGAATTTGAGAAACAGCAAGGAGGTAAGCACTTGTACTTGTTATAATTCAGGGGAGAGTGGATGGTATTTTGAACTAGGATGACAGTGGTAGAGATGGCGTGAGAGGTAGCTAGCTTCTAAATATACATGGATGGTGGATGGGACTTGCTGGCAGTTTGAGTACGTGGCATAAGAGAAGTTAGCAAGATGGAGACTATTGATGGACCTTGACAAGGGCAACTTCATTGGAGTGGAGGAGAGAAATTGGGGCTGTGAGTGTAAATAGCTCTTGTAAGAAATTTAGCTATAAATAAGGTCTTTTTACAAATTTAAGTCAATTTTTATTGCCATTTATGCAATTATCTATGTTCTTTTTCTTTGTTGTCCAGTGATTTTTCAGTATATGCCAAATTCTCCCTATTAAACATGCTAGAATTTAATTATTTCTATTTTAAAACATTAATCTATTTATAGATTCTTGGCTAGAACTACAGTTTTAATGGTTGTTTTATAATGTATTTTAATACGTGGTAAAGCAAGTTTCTTATCCTTTTCTTGTTACAAAGTTTCCTATTATATTCTTTTGCCCACTTATTCTTCCAGATGAAGTTTAGAAACATCAAGAGTATTTTTAAAAAGAAATTATTTTAAAATATTGATTAAAAACATTTCCATTCTGAACTCATTTTTAGAAAAAAATAACATCTTTTAAATATTCAATTCTTATATTCAAATTTGTGCTTTCTATTTCTACTCATGAGGACCTCTTTGGTCACTTAGTAAGTACACTTTCACGATCTTTCATATATGGAGTGCACAGCTGTTTTAAATTTTTTGCTGTGTTTGTTTCTATTGTTAACAGTATTTTAGATTATATGTTCTAACTGGTAACTGCTTAAACTCAGGTTATTGATGTTTGCTACTGATTTTTAATCTGGCCAAATTATTGAATTCTTTTATTTGTTTTAATATTCTTATAGGAGATTCTATTGGCTATCCTATGTGGACAATATTACCTGCAAACAGCAATATTTTTCTTTGTCCCTTGAAGTAGTTTTACCACTTAATTTTATTTTCTTCCTAAATACATTGCCTATAAATTATTGTTGTTGTCATATAAATCTGTTTTAGAAACATATTTGTGGTTTTCAATGTCCACATCTATACACTTGATTGATTTCATGGCTCAACTCTAATTCTTGAAAACTATATTTTTAAAGATTTTGGTTTTGATCCAGAAGTATCTCAGGTAAATATTTGACTATTTCTGTATATTTGTTGTTTTTTAAAGAAAAAGATAAATTTTGGAGATCTACATATCTGAGATTGACTGACATTTTTATTTGCTCTCACACATGAATGGCTACTAGGCTAATTATAAAATTCTTACTGTGGGTAATTCTACATTATATATGTATACAGGGTTATCAAATGTAGAGTTGTAATGTAACTAAAAATATTATGTTTCCCATGGGCATTTTTTCTGTCTGGTAGGAATACTGGGGGAAATACAAATTAAAGAACCAGTTTACTGATTTCTAGGAATAAGTCCCAGGAAGTGGTGTTCAAACTTTGCGGGCAGTTTTAAAATATATGAGCCCAAATGCATGGTGGTGCATGCCTGTAATCCCAGCTACTCGGGAGGCTGAGGCAGGAGAATCACTTGAACCTGGGAAACGGGTGTTGCGGTGAGCCGAAATTGCGCCATTGCACTCCAGTCTGAGCAACAAGAGCCAAACTCCGTCTCAAAAAAAAAAAAAAAAAAAAAAAAAAAGCCCATTTTACAACATTTATCTCTCATTCATTTTGAGTTAATTTTTAAATTACATATAAAATACACATCCAGATTTATTTTTTCATGTGGATGTTCAACTGTTCTTGTATTATTTGCTGAAAAGACTAACCTCTCTCCTTTGAATTGTCCTTGTCCCATGCATTTTATAGATTTTGTTTTGAATGGAATTTCTCTTCTATTTTTAAGTTGGTTTTTATTAATATGTGGAAAAGTATATGTTCTGTATTAGACCATTTTGATGAACTTCCTTATTAGTCCTAAAATATTTTTACCTGTTTCTTTTAAATATTTGAGGAAAATGGTAATGGGGTATTTAAATTATAGTAGTCTTTTTCTTTTCAATATTTATGCCTCCTATTTTATTCCTTCACTTATTGCATTGGCTAGCTAAATCAAAATGGTGATTTCAGGAGGCACTAACTTAGGGAATTTGATGAACTACTTCACATAGTTCACATTTACTGGTTTATCCGATTCCTGTTGAATATAATTTATAAGGTTATTGAAGTGTTCTTCTAATCCTGGTTTGCTTAGAGTTTCAATTGGGGTTTTTTTCATTTATCTATTTATTGAATAATAGAATTTTTATGTTGAACTTTTAAATTTTTGAATAAACATAACTCATTCAAAATAAATTAATCTTTTAATATACTACTTAATGTTTATTTTATTTTGAGTTTTTACATCTATATTCATAGGTGATATAGATATTTGATTTTTGTATTGGTTATCCTAACTTCCTGAAATGTGTTGGGAAATTTTCCTCTATTTTTGCTGTTGCTGGTTTTATTTTTTCACCTAAAATTTATTCTGTCTTGCACTATTTATTGAAGTGATTTTGCAGGAGGATCTCTAAGTCAGCATTTTTATTAGAATCATTCATATTGTTGTATATAACTGTGCTAAATTTGTTTTCATCACTGAATAAAATTTGATTGTGTGAATACACAGCAATTTGTAGACATCTTCTCCTCTTGATAGACATTTACATTAATTTCAGTTTGGAACTGTGATAGTTCAGAGCTATTTCTGTTCTGGGCTATTGCAAATAATGTTTCCACAACATTCTTTTGCATGTATCGTGGTTTACATATGCAAGAGTTCTTCCAAGGTACACACACATACTCTACGAGTGAAGTAGCTGGTTTGCGGAATATGCAAACCTTCCAACTTTCCAGATAACGCCAAAATGTTTTCAAAATGACTCTACTAATTTATATTATCACCAGCAGATATGAGTTTCTGTTGTCAACTTTCTTGTCCAAACGTGTTGAGACTTTCCTTTTTACCAATCTACTAGGTAAGTGGTAATATCTGATTTTAATTTTCTTAATAGGACTATCAGTGCTGTTGAGAATTTTTTGGCATGTTTTGTTATCCTTATTTCTTAAAGGATCATAGATTTGTCATGCATTAGCTTTTTGTCCCTGTAGTAAGGATAAAAAGAGCATAAATTTAGAAAATTGACAAGTTTGGTTTCAGATCCTGACACTGATTTTTATTAAAAAGAACGACTTACTGTTTTCTATGAGGTTATGAGAGCAAAATTATTCAGAGTGAAAAAAAAAAGACACAAAGGAGTACAATCTGTGTAGTTTCATTTACATTATGCTCTAGGAAAGCTGAATTTAGCTTTGGGGATTTTTTGGAGGATTAATGTGTATAATGTACATAATGACATCAAACCCAAAACCTGATCCATATTAGAAGCTGAATACATGTCCCTCTACCTCCTTGGCTTTCTTTTTCTTCAGTTGCTCTGTGTGACAAATATCAGACAACTATGTAGTTAATATCTGTTATCTGTGTAGTTAATATCTATCATTGCTTGCTATCTGCGTGACACTGAAAGAAAAGTAGACTTAATTTACATGTGCTATTGTTTTATGTGGATTTTAAAAACTTTAGGTTGATTTTGAACAAGGAAACATCTTTGGAAACAGTATGTCTCTTATTACTAATTACATACCTGGAGAAATAAGACTTCACATTAAAGATATAGTCCTGATTTTTAAATAATTTATTTACATTGTGGTTCCTTGGGATTAATTATACAAAGCTGGGCTAACCCAGTCATTCAACTACTTTCTACTTATAATGAGACAAAAATTCCTATCAACTTTCCAATTTTTCTGATTTTTAGAGACAGGGTACTATGATTTATGAATATCCCTAGTCATGCCTATGTCAGTTAAACACACATACCCATATGACAAAGAAAGCTTAGGTTGTTAGAAAACAAAATTAATAAATCCAAAAGCTGGAAATATCCTCTTGCTTGTTTTCATTTCTTATGCATAAATTACAAACAAAACCTAACACCTTTGGAATGTTATACCACTAATGGAAATATCTTTGGGGAACAAGAAACATCAAATCATATAAAGGTGCTTCTAAAAATCAGCATTCATTTTGAGATTTAGGGCACATTTTTTTAAAGCTAAATAATACTTATAATTATTAAGTTTGATTGGTCAGATATATAAATCATGCTGTTTATTAAATTATAAATCTAGAGAGCTTATTTTGAATTTCTCACTTAAGGAAATCATTTTCACTGTGTTATAAATAAGAACTCAGAAATTGGGCTGTATCCACACACCTCTGTCATTACTAAAGGAAAACTGAAACTACATTCCCTATCTATTAAGAAAAATGTTGGTCTGATAGAGGAAAATAGTCCATGTTACTAAAACTAATTTCAAAATAACTCAAGGTCTTTACTGTTATCTCCTGGAGAAGACAGGACCCAGCAACACTAATTCAAGTACCCTCTCTTCTCTACCCGTCCAATGCCCTACTTGATCTTCTCCATTCAGATTCTGTCTCCCACTCTAAGACTCCTCAGTCCTCATTCCTCTACCTTCTTTGTTTTATGCACTTCTATTCACACTTTCATGTACTTCCCTTCACACATTTGTGATCTTTTATTCCAAAAGTCAAAGAACATGTCTGGAAAGGCAGAATGATTTTGGAAGTATGAGAGGATAGGACAATCTAATCGAGTTGTATTAAATTCTCATGCTAAGAATGTAATACAACACACTACACACCCACACACACACACACACACACACACAAGAAATCTGCCATTTATTGAGTACTTGCTGTTTGCCAGATGCTGTGGGGACCTATTAACTTCTTGTGTGTCATCTCATCCTCATGGCAACCTTGTAAGGTAGGTGTATTAGTCTGTTTTCACACTGCTGATAAAGACATACCTGAGACTGGGTAATTTATAAAGAAAAGAGGATTAATTGACTCACAGTTCCACATGGCTGGGGAGGCCTCACAATCATGGTGGAGGGCAAGGAGGAGCAAGTCACAGATTACCTGGTGGCAGGTAAGAGAGAACTTGGCAGGGAAACTCCTCTTTATAAAACCATCAGATCTCATGAGACTTATTCATTATCTGGAGAACAGCATGGGAAAGACCTGCCCCTATGATTCAATTACCTCCCACTGGGTTCCTCCCACAACATGTGGGAATTGTGGGAGCTACAATTCAAGATGAGATTTGGGTGGAGACACAGCCAAACCATAAGAGTAGGTAATAGTTCCATTTTATGGAGGAAGAAACACCCATAGAGATGTTTCTGAATTGCTGTGGAAGAGAAAAAACTAGTTAGTACTCAAGCTGTGTGACTCTCAAGCCCATATTCTGAGCCACTCTGCTCTGCTTCTTTTCTAATGAAATGCTATGTAAATATGAACCTTTACATTTTGAAAGCATTCTCACCTTAGTACAAATAACTGTAAGAAAGGTAAGATACATTCCTTTAAAGGTTAATCTGATTCTTGAAAAGAGTCAAACCTTGTTGGGGCCAAGATTATGTAATTAGGTAGTCACCACACTGGGTGCTATAGTTTGGGGTAAGAAGGAAGATATGGATTCAAAATAATGAGACAGAATTTCCATGTTATTTATAAAATGGTTCTAAGGTATCACAAAAATTGAGTCAGTAAGTACTCTAAGTCATGGTGCAGTTCATCCCTTTCTTGGGAGTCATTAAAACAATAGTTCAAACCTAGATTCGAGAGTATACATATCAATAGCACATACAGTTTTTTTTATAGGTAATAAAAAATTATGACATTAAAGGTGATTATTCTTGCAATGTTCTTAGCAGAGTATTAAAGTACTAAGAATATAGTGAACACTCCACACATGCTATCTGCTGACATTAATGCTAATTATGACAAATTAATTCATTTGCAGTCATCAATTATGTATGCTGTATTTGCTACTGAAAAATAATTGGAAGGCAACATTGACTATTTTTAACAAGAAAACTAAAGGGAAAAATAAATTAAAATGAATAAAGTAAATAGCTATAATGAACCCAAAATGTGAAAGCCAGTGAACTTCTCAAATTACAATTACAGGAGAAAATAATAGTGTAGAAACTAGAACTACTCAGTCATATATGAGCTTACAACTATGAATAGACCTAGAGCAACTTCTTTTTGTATCTTAAAATGGAAGGAGGTTTATCTTCCAGACAGCAACTAGGTATCATTGGCTAAAAAACAAAACAAACAAAAAACCTTTTTTCTAAAGTGATAGGTGATTAGGAAGGATAAAAGGATTAATAAATTTTAAAGGGGAGAGAAAATATTAAATAGATATGGTTATTAGAGTTGGATAGGTTAAATATAGATGAGCTAATGGGGTCTTAATGAATCCATATTTTCCCTTAATTGGAAAATTAACAATGTTGGCCAAATGAAATGGGTGATATTTAGAAATAATCTTTCAAAATTGCTTCAGAAGTGTTAAATCCCTGGAGAAAATTTTTCCTGAGATATGTGTGTACACACATAGACACACACACACCCCTCCGTGGCAGGCCTGGAAGGTATTTTCTTCTGCCCTTGGCTCATACTCTTTTGTGGTGATAGTGTCTAGGTCAGGGATTCTCACCCTTCAGAGTGCATTAGAATCCCCTAGAGAGTTAGATGAAACAGATTTCTGAACCTTACCCTAAGAGATCCTGATTCAGTGGGGCTGGGATAGGGCCTAAGAATTGCATTTCTAACTAGTTCCCTCGTGATGGTGATGCCACTGGTCTTGGGATTAAGCTTTGGAACCTACTGATTTGGAGTCCTAAATGCTTTGGCTCTGGTACATAAACACTTCTGCAGAATTTAACTTGGTTTGCTATCTTGCTCCAACAGTCTGTAATAGCACAGTTTTGGAACATCTCATAATGTTTGTGCTGTAAAGTAATATTCCTATTGTGTATGACAGACAAGTGAATTGGGAATATTTTTGC
Source organism: Pongo pygmaeus (assembly GCF_028885625.2). Taxonomy (NCBI): domain Eukaryota; kingdom Metazoa; phylum Chordata; class Mammalia; order Primates; family Hominidae; genus Pongo; species Pongo pygmaeus. The sequence continues at coordinate 109,132,557 of NC_072384.2, read as the reverse complement.
ATTTATTTTACCTCTCAATTTGAGCAGAAAGAAGGAAGTTGGTGTCAGTCAAAACACTTCTACTTGTCAAATTATTTTTTAAGAGCTCACATGTCTATAAAAGAAAAATAACCTTGGAAAGGTAAGCTTTTTGCTCAATAAATAAACATTGAGTTTTTCCACTACATTTTTATAGTGTATTTACATTTTGATTCTTTGGAGTTATCTCAATGACAGCTCAGGAGTGAAGACAGTATGAATGCCTATTTGAAGTGCAAAATATTCGCTGTTATTAACAGAAGACAAGAGTTACCATATTAAAAACAGAGAATGGGATGCAAAGACTAAAGCAATGCGTCTAACAAAATGGATGCATGTTACACAGAATGGCTTCTGGCTGCCTAATCAGCATCCTCCTCTGTTTCAGCTTATTTCTTTTCCATATATATATATATATATATATATATATATATATATATATATATATACACACACACACACATATATATATATAATTATACTTTAAGTTATAGGGTACATGTGCACAACGTGCAGGTTTGTTACATATGTATACATGTGCCATGTTGGTGTGCTGCACCCATTAATGCATCATTTATATTAGGTATATCTCCTAATGCTATCCCTCCCCCTCCCACCACCCCACAACAAGCCCTGGTGTGTGATGTTCCCCTTCCTGTGTCCAAGTGTTCTCATTGTTCAATTCCCACCTATGAGTGAGAACATGTGGTGTTTGGTTTTTTGTCCTTGTGATAGTTTGCTGAGAATGATGGTTTCCAGCTACATCCATGTCCCTACAAAGGACACGAACTCACCATTTTTTATGGCTGCATAGTATTCCATGGTACATATGTGCCACATTTTCTTAATCCAGTCCATCATTGTTGGACATCTGGGTTGGTTCCAAGCCTTTGAATAGTGCCTCAATAAATATACATGTGCATGTGTCTTTACAGCAGCATGATTTATATTCCTTTGGGTATATACCCAGTAATGGGATGGCTGGGTCAAATGGTATTTCTAGTTCTACATCCCTGAGTAATCGCCACATGGTCTTCCACAATGGTTGAACTAGTTTACAGTCCCACCAACAGTGTAAAATTGTTCCTATTTCTCCACATCCTCTCCAGCACCTGTTGTTTCCTGACTTTTTAATGATCACCATTCTAACTGGTGTGAGATGATATTTTATTGTGGTTTTGATTTGCACTTCTCTCTCTGATAGCCAGTGATCATGAGCATTTTTTCATGTGTCTGTTGGCTGCATAAATGTCCTCTTTTGAGAAGTGTCTGTTCATATACTTTGCACACTTTTTGATGGGGTTGTTTTTTTCTTGTAAATTTGTTTGAGTTCTTTTTAGATTCTGGATATTAGCCCTTTGTCAGATGAGTAGATTGCAAAAATTTTCTCCCATTCTGTAGGTTGCCTGTTCACTCTGATGGTAGTTTCTTTTGCTGTGCAGAAGCTCTTTAGTTTCATTAGATCCCATTTGTCAATTTTGGCTTTTGTTGCCATTGCTTTTGGTATTTTAGACATGAAGTCCTTGCCCATGCCTATGTCCTGAATGGTATTGCCTAGGTTTTCTTCTAGGGTTTTTATGGTTTTAGTTCCAACATTTAAGTCTTTAATCCATCTTGAATTAATTTTTGTATAAGGTGTAAGGAAGGGATCCAGTTTCAGCTTTCTACATACGGCTAACCAGTTTTCCCAGCACCATTTTTAATAAATCCTTTCCCCATTTATTATTTTTGTCAGGTTTGTCAAAGATCAGATAGTTGTAGATGTGTGGTATTATTTCTGAGGGCTCTGTTCTGTTCCATTGGTCTATATCTCTGTTTTGGTACCGGTACCATGCTGTTTTGGTTACTGTAGCCTTGTAGTATAGTTTGAAGTCAGGTAGCGTGATGCCTCCAGCTTTGTTCTTTTGGCTTAGCATCGACTTGGTGATGTGGGCTCTTTTTTGGTTCTGTATGAACTTTAAAGTAGTTTTTTCCAATTCTGTGAAGAAAGTGATTGGTAGCTTGATGGGGATGGCATTGAATCTATAAATTACCTTGGGCAGTATGGCCATTTTCATGATATTGATTCTTCCTATCCATGAGCATGGAATGTTCTTACATTTGTTTGTGTCCTCTTTTATTTCATTGAGCAGTGGTTTGTAGTTCTGTTTGAAGAGGTCCTTCACATCCCTTGTAAGTTGGATTCCTAGGTATTCTATTCTCTTTGAAGCAATTGTGAATGGGAGTTCACTCATGATTTGGCTCTCTGTCTGTTATTGGTGTATAAGAATGCTTGTGATTTTTGTACATTGATCTTGTATCCTGAGACTGCTGAAGTTGCTTATCAGCTTAAGGAGATTTGGGGCTGAGACAATGGGGTTTTCTAAATACATAGTCATCATGTCATCTGCAAACAGGGACAATTTGACTTCCTCTTTTCCTAATTGAATACCCTTTATTTCTTTCTCCTGCCTGATTGCCTTGGCCAGAACTTCCAACATGATGTTGAATAGCAGTGGTGAGAGAGGGCATCCCTGTCTTTTGCCGGTTTTCAAAGGGAGTGCTTCCAGCTTTTGCCCATTCAGTATGATATTGGCTGTGGGTTTGTCATAAATAGCTCTTATCATTTTTTGATGTGTCGCATCAATACCTAATTTATTGAGAAGCCCACTTCATCATGGTGGATAAGCTTTTTGATGTGCTGCTGGATTCGGTTTGCCAGTATTTTATTGAGGATTTTTGCATTGATGTTCATCAGGGATATTGGTATAAAACTCTCTTTTTTGGTTGTGTCTCTGCCAGACTTTGGTATCAGGATGATGCTGGCTTCATGAAATGAGTTAGGGAGGATTCCCTCTTTTTCTATTGATTGGAATAGTTTCAGAAGGAATGTTACCAGCTCCTCCTTGTACCTCTGGTAGAATTCAGCTGTGAATCCATCTGGTCTGAGTTTTTTTGGTTGGTAAGCTATTAATTATTGCCTCAATTTCAGAGCCTGTTATTATTGGTCTGTTAAGAGATTCAACTTCTTCCTGGTTTAGTCTTTGGAGGATGTATGTGTCCAGGAATTTATCCATTTCTTCTGGATTTTCTAGTTTATTTGCATAGAGGTGTTTATACTATTCTTTGATGGTAGTTTGTATTTCTGTAGGATCAGTGGTGATATCCCCTTTATCATTTTTTTATTGAGTCTATTTGATTCTTCTCTCTTTTCTTCTTTATTAGTCTTGCTAGCGGTCTATCAATTTTGTTGATCTTTTCAAAAAACCAGCTCCTGGATTCATTGATTTTTTGAAGGGTTTTTGTGTCTCTATCTCCTTCAGAAAGCTGAAACTGGATCCCTTCCTTACACCTTATACACAAATTAATTCAAGATGGATTAAAGACTTACATGTTAGACCTAAAACCATAAAAGCCCTAGAAGAAAACCTAGGCAATACCATTCAGGACATAGGCATGGGCAAGGACTTCATGTCTAAAACACCAAAAGCAATGGCAACAAAAGCCAAAATTGACAAATGGGATCTAATTAAACTAAAGAGCTTCTGCACAGCAAAAGAAACTACCATCAGAGTGAACAGGCAACCTACAGAATGGGAGAAAATTTTTGCAATCTACTCATCTGACAAAGGGCTAATATCCAGAATCTAAAAAGAACTCAAACAAATTTACAAGAAAAAAACAACCCCATCAAAAAGTGTGCAAAGTATAGGAACAGACACTTCTCAAAAGTAGACATTTATGGGGGCCGGGTGCAGTGGCTCATGCCTGTAATCCCAGCACTTTGGGAGGCTGAGGCGGGTGGATCACGAGGTCAGGAGATGGAGACCATCCTGGCTAGCACAGTGAAACCCCATCTCTACTAAAAAATACAAAAAAATTAGCCAGGCGTGATAGCAGGTGCCTGTAGTCCCAGCTTCTTGGGAGGCTGAGGTGGAGGAATGGCGTGAACCCAGGAAGTGGAAATTGCAGTGAGCCAAGATCACGCCACTGCACTCCAGCCTGGGTGACAGAGCGAGACTCTGTCTCAAAAAAAAAGAAAAAAAAAAAAGGTTATGCAGCCAACAGACACATGAAGAAATGCTCATCATCACTGGCCATCAGATAAATGCAAATCAAAACCACAATAAGATACCATCTCACACCAGTTAGAATGGCAATCAATCATTAAAAAATCAGGAAACAACAGGTGCTGGAGAGGATGTGGAGAAATAGGAACACTTTTACACTGTTGGTGGGACTGTAAACTAGTTCAACCATTGTAGAAGACAGCGTGGCGATTCCTCAAGGATCTAGAACTAGAAATACGATTTGACCCAGCCATCCCATTACTGTGTATATACCCAAAGGATTATAAATCATGCTGCTAAAAAGACACATGCACACGTATGTTTATTGCAGCACTATTCACAATAGCAAAGACTTGGAACCAACCCAAATGTCCAACAATGATAGACTGGATTAAGAAAATGTGGCACATATACACCATGGAATACTATGCAGCCATAAAAAAGGATGAGTTCATGTCCTTTGTAGGGACATGGATGAAGCTGGAAACCATCATTTTCAGCAACCTATCGCAAGGACAAAAAAACACCGCATGTTCTCACTCATAGGTGGGAATTGAACAATGAGAACACTTGGACACAGGGCGGGGAACATCACACACAGGACCTGTTGTGGGGTGGGGGGAGGGTGGAGGGATAGCATTAGGAGACATACCTAATGTAAATGTGAGTTGATGGGTACAGCTCACCAACATGGCACATGTATACATATGTAACAAACCTGCATGTTGTGCACATGTACCCTAGAACTTAAAGAATAATTAAAAAATAATTTAAAAAAAGAAAAGCAAGTGAAATACTAGGTAGTATGGAAGGATCAAATATCAAAGCCAAAGAGAAAAATGTCTGACATCACAGTCATCATTGGCCCTTGATGCTTCTGCCACTGGACGCATGTCTGCTACTATCACCAGTGCATTATAATTACCCTTTTACCTCGCCACCCAGGAAGAAGCCAACCTCAGGATATTAAGATACCATAAGAAAAGAAGCAGGAGATTTCTCTTCTTTTGGATCATATGGTAAAGGTAGGGCATTTCCTCTGTATCAGTCAAAATTTGGTCAGAAAAAGAGACCTCATTCTAAGTGTTTCACCAGGAAGAGATTTAATAAAAAGAACTAGGGGCTTATGAAACAACTGAAAGAGATTCTAGCATGCAGATTTTTGCTAGGGTTCAAATACTCTAGATGTAGCTAGTGCTGCTTTAGTCAAACATGTTAGGAGGATATTTATTGCCAATGACAACATTTGCCTGTCAGCACCTAAGTAGGTGATTTGTATGCGAATTCCCAGCAACTGTTGTAAATCTTCATGTTGGGCAAAAGCTTTGAGCTCACCTGCCAGTGCTGAATGCTTCCTGTCCACCTTCCAGATGCTGTGTGAATGCCTAATGAGTGGGATCTGAACACAACTCTGCTAATAAGGAAGTCTCCAAAATGTAGTTCCTAGCTGTCCAGTTCCTGTGATTCTTGAAGAGGATGAGTATATTGTTGAATGCCAACACATAGTTCTGTGTTCTTTCACAGAGACAATATACATGGGGAATCATCCCCAAATAGAAAGATGAGTTTAATGGTGAACCAAAAGATTACAGCAGTGTACATCACAATGTAACACTCAAAAGTTCTTTATATATGTTTCTAAACAGATGAAAGCATTCAATAAAAATTGATTTTTAAACCACCAGTAAATCTAAGTCATTTTCAAACATGATCTTACGGTCTATGTACCATGGCTTTATATATGTAATGTTTTCTTCTAATATGATTGCTATGTGCTAGTGTAATTAGGGAAAAACAATAGCAAAACTAGATGATAGGTAGATAGAGATGATAGATACATAGAGGCTCTCTCCTCTTCTATCCACTATATACAAAAAATCACCCTTGGATCTTTGACTAGATCATCAAATGGTGTTCTATATTCACTATATTTTACCAGAAAGAAGCTATTCATTTCATGGTTTTTTTTTAAATCCAGTATAGTTGAATTATTTTAAACTCACTTTAGAGTGTATTCGAGTTCACCTTTCTGTGCAAGAAAGACCACTCAAGACAACCACAGCTTTTCATTGATCCATTCAGAAAACACAGCCAATCTGAGGAATCCAAATTGCCTTAAACTTCACTGTAAGCAACTTGTGAGGTTTGAAAGCCACCTTAATCATCCTTCTTTCACCAACATAGATCCGAGCATATAGTAGGCACTTGATATTTGGTGAATGAATGAGTGATAGAAGACTAGCTATAACCAGGACTTTATCCTTGATTGATCTCATTTTATCATGTGACATAATTTCAGCTAAGAAAGCATGTGACAAGTGACACAAATCCAGATTTTTAAAAATATTAATGTCATTTCAAATGTTTGTATTTTAGTAACTATTATACGTTAATTTTTCTTAATTTTTAAACAATGTAAATCATTCCTTTTATCTCTATTCTTTGCAAATGTTCTGCCACTTTGGCAACCACCCTATATGATGAATTGCCAGAACTCAGACTCAAATTACTTCTCAAACTATCTAGTATTTAATCTAAACATCCAAGGAGACATTTATTACTTTGGAGTGAGTCATTTTCAAGATGAAACTCTTTGGTTTCTTACCAGGTTGTACGACCTAAGCAAGTCATTATCAATTTAATAAAATGTAAATTAAAACTAAAAATTAAAAGACAGAATATTTTTCTTTAATTCCTCTAAAGTCAGTTTTATAATACAGATGACTGATGGTCTGACTGACTCTTTCACTTAACAATTATCAATTGTTACATGACAATAACTTTTAAGAAGTAATTTTATTTCCAAACTGGCTAACATTTAGTAAGACTTAACAAGTACCAGCTAGCCTTAACATGAAAAATCAAAACTATATATTCCATAGATCCTTTGTCTGAACTGGTTAACTACAATATTATTTTATAAATTTCCCAGCAATAGAATTTGAAAAGTGATGAAAACAACCAACTAGTAATCAGCAAATGAAGCCAATTTGAAAAAGCCCCAAATAAATGGGCACCAAAATCTATCTAATAAATTGCTGAGATATAATGATACACATTATACTAAGTTTTGGTTAGGTAAATTTAAATTTAATTTAACTCCGATGTTGAACCCTTGTGGTTTTTCTCCTTTAAAATATCTAATTCCTATTCCTTCTAGATACAAATGTGTATTATTTAAATATAATTTAAATAATAAATTTTAAAAATTTAATAAAATAAAAAATTAAATATCAATAACTTCTATCTTTGCAATTTTTGCAGTTTAAGTTGTAAGAAAAATGCTACCACCCAAAAATAAAGAAGCCACTATAAAAAACCATTTATATTATAAAAATATATACAACTTAAACCCCTTTTATTAAACATTCCTTTCACTTGTGTTTTTCTAATATTAAAAACTATAAATTATTCTTATTTTTTGAATGATTATATTAAGCTTTACTGAGGTATAATTAACAAAAAAAAACCACACATATTAAATTTATATCTTTTCATGAGTTTGGACACACATGCAAACAACCATGATGCCATCACTGCAATCAAGGTACCAAACATATTCATCACCTCCAAAAATTTCCTTATGTTCTTCGTGGGATTTGGCAGGGGGTTGTTTGACATAACACTTAATATGAGATCTATCCTCTTAAGGTATTTTAAAGTACATAATACCATAGGTAATTACAGGTACTGTTAACTATAGGTACCTAACTATAGGTACTACCTTGTATATAGGTACCAGGTGGCAGTCTTTAGTGGCAGTCCTAGCCAGACCAATTAAGCAAGAAAAAGATATAAAAGACATGCAAAGCAGAAAGAAGTAAAATTGTCTTTTTGCAGATGATATAATTTTATATCTAGGAAACTCTAAAGATGCCACATACAAAAAAACCCTGATAAAACAGAAACTAATAAATCAATTTAGCAAAATTGCAGTATACAACATCAACATATAAATATCAGTTGAATTTCTGTACACTAGCAAGGAAGTATTTGAAAAAAATAAGAAAACAATATCATTAACAATAGCATCAGAAGAATCAAATGCTAAGGAATAAATCAAGTATTTATTTAAATATTTAAAACTGTTACTAAAATATTTAAGCCAATAAAACCAAGGAGGTCAAAGACTTGTACACTAACAGTCATGAAACACTGATGAAAGAAGTTAAACAAGAAACAAATGGAAAGAGACCTTGTGTTCATGGAGTGGAAGAATTAATGTTTCTAAAATGCCCATACTACATGAAGTGATCTACAGATTCAATGAAATCCATATCAAAATTCCAAAGGCATTTCCTCACAAATAGAAAATACAATTCTACAATTCATATGGAAACACAAAAGACTCCAAATCACCAGAGCAATCTTGAGAAAGAAGAACAAAGCTAGAAGGATCATATTCCCTGGTTTCAAAATATATTACAAAGCCATAGTAATCAAAACAATATGGTACTGGCATAGAAACAGACACATAGACCAATCTAACAAAGTAGGGAACCCAGAAATAAACCTATACATATTCAGTCAACTGATCTTTAGCAAGGATGTTAAGAACACACAGTGGGAAAAGATGGCCTCTTCAATAAATGATGTTAGAAAAACTGAATATCCTCATGAAAAAGAATGGAATTAGACTCCTAATTTACACCATATACAAAAGTCACTTGAAATGGATTAAAGACTTAAACATAAGACCCGAAACTGTAAGCTCTAAAAGAAACACAGGGGAAAATCTTTTGGGCAATGGTCTTGTCAATTATTTCATGGATTTGATGCAAGCAGCAAAATAAAAAAATAGGTGGAACTACATCAAATTAAAATGCTCTACACAGCAATGAAAAAAATCAAAGTAAAGAGGCAACCTATGGAACAAGAGAAAATATTTGCAAACCATCTATCTCATAAGGGATTAATACCCAAAATGTATTAGAATTTGTCCTACAACTGAATAGCAAAAAAACAAAACAAACTGATTAAAAATGGGCAAAGGATTTGAATAGGATTTGTAAATAAAAGTTTTTCATTTTTCCAAAGACATACAAATAGCCAACAGGTATATGAAAAGCTGCTCAGCATCACCAGTCATCAGGGAAATGCTGACCAAAACCGTAATGAGATATTACCTCATACCTGTTAGAATAGCTAGTGTTAAAAAAAATTTGGAAAAAAAAAAAAAAGCCTAGGCACAGTGGGTCACACATCTAATTCCAGTACTTTCGGAGGCCAAGGTGGGGAAATCACTGAGCCCAGGAGTTCAAAATTAGCCTGGGCAACATAGCAAATCCCAGCCTCTATTTTTATAAAATAAATAAACATAAAAAAACAAGTGTTATCCAGGATGTGAAGAAAGTGGAACCCTTGCACATTGTTGGTGGCAATGAAAAATGGTGAAGCCAAATGGAAAACAACATGTAGTTTCTTCCAAAAAGTAAAAGTAGAACTACCATATGATCCAGCAATTACACTTAAGAGTATATATTCAAAAGAGTTAGAATCAGGGTCTCAAAGAAATATCTGCATTTCCACATTCGTTGCAGCGTTATTCACAATAGCCATAATGTGAAAACAAACCAAATGATTATCAACAGATGAATAAGGAAAATGTGGTATATTCATACAGTGAAATATTATTTAGCTTTTAAAAAAATGAAAATATTACCTTTTGTGACAACCTTGAATACAGTATGCTAAGTTAAATAAGCCAGTCACAGAAGGACAAATACTGCATGATTCCATTAATATAAATAATCAAACTCATAGAAGTAGAGCATAGAATGGTGGTTGCCAGAGGCTTGGGAGGAGGTGGAAATGGGGAATCGCTGTTGAATGGAACACAGTTCCATTTCAGTTATACCTTTTTTTCCTGAAAATCTTGATCATCTGGATGTTATCATGAATGTATTCAATTATAAAGCCAGTCTACTTAAAACTTATGCATTAACATATTTGCAAAAGAAATGTTTCTTGTGTGATTCATATGAGGAATTATCATAATCTACCTGCATACCACTTGAAGCTGTTTAGAGAAGTGTAATAAGTTATATGTGGTTAATGTAAATGCATAACACTTAAGTAATAATTTACCAATATTGGAATGAATTTTATGCTTTGGATTATCTGTGTCAATGTGTAATGTATTCTCTGGTTCCTAGAGAATATACCAATGTTTAAAATTGTTGTCTTTTTACACAAAATCTCTTTCCTTGATCTGCCATATTAAACTTGTTTTCTAATATTATCCAACAAACAATTCCTGTAAAGAAACATAACAGTACTATCATAGATGTTGAATACTATTATTTTTATTGGAGTATGATTGACATACAGTAAGCTTCATATATTGAATGCTTACAATTTAAGAAGTTTTGACATATGTATATATTTGTGATACAATCAACACAATCAATATCTAACACTCCAAATCTTCCCTCAGTCCCCTTTATGATCCACGCCCGCCACCATTCCTGCTGCCAAGCCCTAGGCTTTCAATTGATTTACTTTCCTTCACTATAGATTAGTCTTTACTTTCTAGAATGTTATATAAATGGAAAATACAATATATATTCTTTTTTTGTATGACTTTTTTCACTCAGCATTCAGCTAACTCAGTTATTTTGAGATCCAGACCTGTTGTTGTTTGTATCAAAATTTTATTTGTTTTTATTGTTGAGTAACATTTTATTTATGTATATACCATAATTTGTTTATCTTTTCATCTGTTTGGGGTAATTGGGAGTTTTGACTAAATCAAATAAAGCTGATATGAACATATATACACACAAGTATTTGAATGGATATATACTTTTGTTTCTCTCATCTAAAATCCTAGGGGTGAAATGGCTCATATAGTGAGGATAGGTTTCACTTTTTAAGAAACTGTCAAACTGTTTTTCAGCTGTATCACAAACATTCTCACCAGCATGTATGAGAGTTCCAGTCACTCTATCATCTCACCTACAGCAGGTCTTCTTAGTCTTTTTTAAATTTTAGCCACTCTAATAGATGTGTGGTGATATCTCGTTATGGTTTTAATCTGCATTTCCCTAATGACTAATGATAAGTGTCTTTTTGTGTGCTTATTTACCATTCATATAATCTTAATTGATGAAGTATCTGTTCATATGTTTAGCCCATTTTTAATTGGATTGTTTTCTCATTATAAATTCTCAGAGGTCATCATATAGATGGATATAAGCCCATTGTATAATAAATGATCTGTAAACATTTTCTCCCAAGTCGTGAAATGTCTCTTCATTCTCTTAACTGTGTCTTTGATGAAGTACAATTCATTAGTACTTTTCTTTTATGATCCATGATATTGGTTTTGCATCAAAGAAATCTTGCCTAACTCAGTGTTTCTCAAATTTTATTTTTGCCTGAAAGAATCTTTTAAGATCATTTTTTCATGATTACTTCCTCTTCATGAAATTTTACTTCCACAGATATACACAAACCATTCAATAACTACATTTTTTTTCATCTTCCAAGAACCAATAATTACACACTTAGGGGCAATATTGACGCTGTTGAGAATTTAAGGTCTAACTCAGGTTTACAAAATTTTTCTCTTATGTGTTCTTCTAAAAGTTTATATTTTACATTTTCATTAAGGTCTATAAATCATTTTGAGTTCCTTTTTGTAGATTTTGAGGTGTGGGTTGGAGTTTCATTTTTATGTTTATGAATATCTAATTATTCCACACCATTTGTTGAAAAGACTGTCTTTTTTATTTTCACTGAATTATTGCCTTCACACATTTGTTAAATATCAGGTGACCATATATGTGGAAATCTATTTCTTGACTCTCTATCGTGTGACATTGATCTATTTTTCTCTCCTATGCCAATACAACACTATCCTGATTATATTTAAAGTAAGTCTGAAGACAGGTAGTATAAGTCCACCAATTATGTTCTTCTTTTTGAAAGTTGCTGTAGTGTGTATATTTCCTTAGCATTACCATATGAATTTTTAATTGCTTTGTTGATTTATTTAAAAAGTTCTTCTGGGATTTTGATTGGTATTACGTTATATATATAGATATAGTTGGAGAGAACTGATGTCTTAATAATATTACTAACTTCTGATCCATAAACATGGTATACCTCTGATTATATATGTCTCTCATTTCAACAATTTTTGGTAGTTTTCAGTGTGTTAGTATTCAACATATTTTGTCAGATATATCATTAAATATTTTATATTTACTGATGCTATTGTAAATGGTATTATAATTTTCATTTCTAATTCTAAATGCTTTGTTCTAATATATAATTATAAAATTCATTTTTGAGAATGAGATCACATCCTTTGCAGGAACATAGATGGAACTGGAAACCATTGTCTTTAGGAAACTAATTCAGGACCAGAAAATCAAATACTGCATGTTCTCACCTATAAGTGGGAGCTAAGTAATGAGAATACAGGGACAAAAAGAGAGGAACAACAGACATTGGAGCCTACTTGAGGGTGAAAGGTGAGAAAAAGGAAAACATTCAGAAAAAAAGAAAACTGTTAGGTAATATGCTTAGTACCCAGATGACAAAATTACCTGTAAACCAAACCTCCAAGTCACAAGTTTACTATGAAACAAACCTGCACATAAAACTCCTGAACCTAAAATAAAAGTTAAAATATTTTTAAAAATAAAAATAAAATTAGTTTTTGTACTTGATTTTATATCCCCTAGGCTTGTTAAAATTCCTTATAAGTTCTAGGAGCTTTCTTGTAGCTTCCATAGGATTCTACATAGATGATCATGTCCTCTTTGAACACAGTTTTATTCACATTCTTTTTTTCACATGTCTTATTGCACTGGGTATAACCACCTGTAGAGTGTTAAATAGACATGGGTGAGAGTAGATAGCCTTGCCTTGTTTCTGATCTTAGGGGGAAAGCATTTAATCTTTCACCATTAAATATGATGTTAGCTTTAAGTTTTCTACAGATACCTCTATAGGTTGTGGAAGTTCTCTATTTGCTGAGTTATTGTTTCGGGTTTCATTACTGAGAGAGGGTGAGATGGGTTTTATTGGTGAGAGAGGAGGGAGAGTTGCTCCCCGCTCCATCCTTCCCCACCAATAAAACTCAAAGAAACAGATATGGTATTTGGATAAATAGTATATCTGCATCTACTGAGATACTGTACTCTCTTTTCAGGCTTTTTTTAGTCTAATAATATGATAAATTATATTGATTAATTTTCAAATGCTAAAACAACCTGTGTTCCAGGGTCAGATGTCATTTGGTCATAATGTATTGTACTTATATATTAATTACTGGGTTCATTTTGCCAAAAATTAAACAAATTTTGCATCTATAACATAATAGATACTAGCCTTTAGTTTTCCTTTCTTGTAATATATTTGTTTGATTTCTCTATCAGAGTAATGCTACTCTCAAAGTGAATTGGGGGTAGTTCTTCCTTGTCAGTTTTCTCAAAGCATTCGTATAGAATTAGTATTATTTCTTCCTTAAATGCTAGGTACAATAGACTAGCGAAGCTTTCAAGGCCTAAAAGTTTCTTTGTGGAAATGTTTTTAATTAAATTTTTCATTTCTATAATAGATACAAGACTACTCACGCTATCTATTTTTTCTTAAGTTTTATTAGTTTGCGTGTATCAAGGAATTTGCTTAATTCATCAAAATTTTCCACTTTATTGACATAATGTTGTTTTTTAATATTCTCTATTATCATTTTAATATCTATAGAAGCCATAATAATATAATCGCTCTCATTACTGGATTGGTAATGTGTGTATTTTTTCTTTCTTTCTGATTTGTTAAAGATCATTCCATTTCTTTTTTACACAACAGTTTGTTATATTATTAACTTTTTCTATTGCTTGCATGTTTTCCATTATTTTAATTATCTTTATTATTCCCTCTCTTCTATTTGGACTTTATTTGCTTTTGTTTGTTTCTTTTTTAAGGTGTACATTGAGGTTATTTGTTGTCTCAAAACTTCTCTCTTTTTCTAATGCAAGTATTTGAATTTTCCTCTAAGTATTGCATTAGCTGCAAACCACAAAATTTTGATATGTTATATTTTCATTTTCATTTAATCCAAAATAACCTCTATTTCCTTTTTGATTTATTCTTTCATTGATAGTTATTTAGAAGTGTATTACTTTGTCCAAATATTTGTGCATTTTTCCACAATTTCTTTCTCATAAAATTTTATGGAAGGAGAAATTTAGGAGTGGTACCTAAAGAGGAAAATAAGAAAGCAATGCACATTATCTACTAAAATTGTGTAAGCAGTCAGTAAAACTATGTTCCAAAGTGGCATTTAAAAATTAATTTTATAGTTCTAGGTATAGAGGAGGGATGGGAGCTACCTGCAATACATCAAGTCATTCTGAGTATTGCAAGTGTGTTTCAGGAATTCATGTGCTCAAATAGCAATAAGAGACTTTGCTGGAAGCCAATGAATATCATATAAATCTGATATAATACAATCAAATTTAACTGTTTCACAACAAGAGATATAAAGTTGAGAGTTGCAATTAATTTGAGTGGTTCTATTTCTAGGCCTGATCAGAGTCATAAGTAGTCTAAATGGATTCTCATTGATGATTTTTCAACATAAGGTCTTTATTTACACACATTTATTTGATAGGATATCAAACAGCCAACACTCTGCTTATATTAGAAAAGCCAAGATCTTTGCTCTTAAAGTGATTACAGTCCAGTGAGTGGAAAAACAAATTTTGTGTAAATTGCCACAATGAAAAGTGTTGATACGAGTATAGGTAACGAAAGAATGGGGAGAAGACAAAGCATTATGTCTGTACAGGGCAGTCAGGGAGAGCACTGCAAAGGGAAAAGTGTTTGAACTATCCTTAAGGAAGGAGATATCTGACAAGATTAGAGTGGAAGATTAGTCCAAGGTGAATAATTTTGTAATCTATAGCAGTTTCTGTCAATACATTAAAACTAGGAAAGTATACCATTCAAGAACTACTTGGACATTTAAATTTTCAGTCTTATTAAGGTTGGTACGAATCTAAATAATAATAGTATTGTCTGTTCTATTTTAGTCTTATTTAATACTATTGTGCTATTACTCTTGTAAGTGAGCATTGCTTTGTCTTAGGAAAACCAGATTCACTAGCAAAATCAGAAGTACAGAGAATGAGTAATGGTGAGGGACTCTAAAGACTTAAGATTATAATACTTATGTGATTAAAAGTGATTATATAAACAGAATTCTGTGTATATCAAAAAAGTTTTAATTTTAAACTCTTTAGGAGTAAGAATTCAAATATCATATTTAATGTTCCAAAAAATCACCTCAGAAACTCTATTTATAACATCTATTATTACTATTATTATTACAAGTATTTAGAATTCAGTGTTGAAACCACTCTGCGATAGCAAGTTAGATGTGTGCTTTCAATTTGCACAGTTACTAGGTTATTGTATTTATCAGTTGTTATTCATTATTTGTTTAACAACGTACAAAACAATATATTTTCAGGTATAGAGCACTTAAGATATAGACACTTAAACTGACATGTAGATTCCACATTATCATAAAATAAATTCTGAGAAATCACCTGCTTAGGTTTCAAAACAAGGTGATTATTTTGCAACTGAAAACAATAAAGAGTACTTATGGATTCAGTTAAAGAAAATGATCAGTGTTGGAATAAGAAATTATGTATGAGTCATTAACTAAAATCAATTGTCTTTCCCTTGGATTCTGTTGAGTATGCATGTCATTATTCAGATTCAAGAGAAGTACTCTTTCTAAAGTTGTTTCTAAGATCAAAATACTATGAACCAGAGGAAAATTAAATATCTAGGAAATACAAGTGAATGAACCAATTTAGAACCAACAAATGCTGATTTAAATGTTAGCCACTAACCTAGCCCTGAGTTTTAGTCTTGAAGATGGGTAAAATGGAGACTTTTACTGGATCTGTGACCATCCACTTGCCTTGTGACATCTAAGAAAGGAATTCAAAATCCAAACAAGGAGAAATAAACAATCTATTTTCCTTGCTAAATTAGTTCATTTTCACACTACTATAAAGAACTACCTGAAATTGGGTAATTTATAAAGAAAAGAGGTTTAATTGACTCACAGTTCCAGATGGCTTGGGAGGCCTAGGAAAGTTATAATCATGGTGAAAGCTAATGGGGAAGCAAGACACTTCTTACATGGTGGGAGGAGAGAGAGAGTTGGCGGGGAAGTGTCACACTTCTAAATCATCAGATCTCATGAGAACTCACTATCACAAGAACAGCATAAGAGAAATCCGCTCCCATGATCTAGTCACCTCCCACAGGTCCCTCCCCTGACACATGGTGATTACAATTTGAGATGAGATTTGGATGTCGACACAGGGCCAAACCATATCACTTGCCTTTGAGCAAATAATAAATTTGATCCTTTAACACTAAATAAATTATGAAAGGAAAACACAAAAACAAAAAATGGGGTCTAAGAAATGCAGGAAAGACAAAGCATTAAAAACAATAAGGGAAAATTTTTCTGTCTGACAACACTGACACCAAAAAAAATAACCTATTTAAAATTCGTATTACTTCAAAGAACTGCTATAGCACTATGACAATGGTCATTCAACAGCTTTATACCATGGTGAATACAACCCAGCTCCTTTTCTACCATATCTACTTTGGGTTTAGCAAAGAAGATGAACGAAAATTAAAAGCAAAACAGAAAACTTTCTTTCTTTTAAAAAAATATATTTTTATTATACTGTAAATTCTAGGGTACATGTGCACAACGTGCAGGTTTGTTACATATGTATACATGTGCTATGTTGGTGTGCTGCACCCATTAACTCATCATTTATATTAGGTATATCTCCTAATGCTATCCCTCCCCCACTCCCCAAACCCCACAACAGGCCCTGGTGTGTGATGTTCCCCTTCCTGTGTCCAAATGTTCTCATTGTTCAATTCCCACCTATGAGTGAGAACATGTGGTGTTTGGTTTTTTGTCCTTGCAATAAAACTTTCAAAGTTAAAATTAACTTTAAAGTTTTTTTTTCCAGAGGGTGGATTCGAGCCTTTTAGCATGACTTAGCTATGTAGAAATAACAAGACAGTGCATAAAGATAAATTCTGTGTGTGTTAATTTGAGAAGGAAAATAAGAATCCACCAGAATTGTGAAGGACACCCCAACTTGGTGAGGAGAATGTGGGCAAACAGCCTCTGCGATAGCAAACAGCTGATAAAAGTGATTGAAGTCCCAGTACATGGGAGAAGCAGAGAGTCTCCTCTTGTGACTCACCTTTCCATTGGGGATCCAAGCAACCCAGGCCAAATAATAGCACTTTGTTTCTCCCAAGTCCTGGAGCTAACTTTGGGAGAAGCATGGAGGCACTGAGAGGAAAAAACACTGGGGAAAGCTTCAGGCATCTTCCCAGACCTTGGACCAAGAGCAGGGCACTATTTATAATCCAGGCGAATACAAAGTCAGCCATTCTTTGTCAACCCAACAGCATAGCCACACAAGCATTTTAATCTTGATCCAAAGACTGGAGAGCTTGCTCTGGATTGGGGCATAGGCCTCTACAGCTACAACTGTGGCAAATTTATCAGCAGTAGGCATTACAATTGTGCTGTACCCCATCGCAGTCCTGGAGCAGGTGGAGAGCTACTACACCTATGGTTTTCCTGCGCAATGAGACTTGTAGCCAGGGCCAGCTTGGCAAGCTGAAACCAGTCTGTGTGTGTCATTGCTGAGTGCCCCAGCCTGCACCCCTGAGATTACGGTGCCACAGGGGCCTCACTACTCCATCCCCAGGCAGAAATCCAGGCATTCAGAAGCACCTACTTGCTTGGAACAGCAGCCAGAATCACCCCACCCTTCAAGGACACAGACAATGGTGAAGCGAGGCTTTTTCTGGTCCATCCTCAGGCAAAAATCCAGGCATTTAGAGCACCCACTAGCCTGGTTCAGCAGACTGAGCCTCTTCATCCTTTTTATGCAGAGATTATTGTGAAATAGGGACCACTCTGATCCACACCGAGGCAGATCTCCTGGCATTCAGAGTGCCCACTTACCTGGTTCAGAAGCCTGAACCATCCCACGCTTTCTGTGCAGAGATTGTGGTGCAGCAGGACCCTCTCAACTCCATATGTCATACTTAAGAGCATTTCGGGCTGTTCACTGAATTCTTTCTTGGCACTGGTGCTTGTGCCTGCTATCTGGGGACCTGTAGGTGAGCCTGCCCAGTCTGGCCCCACCCATCTTGGATCTCCTTCCCTGTGTGGCAGGGCATAGAGCTGAGACCTCTGAGAACTCCATGGATCAGCCCATTGCCTGAGGCAAAGGATAGCTTCTCCCAGTAAACAAAGATTAAGTAATATTTCCAGCTCTGTTAGCTGCCGGCAGCTTTTACCCATAAGTGCTATCTACTGGCTTATAGGTTAAACTGCATAGCCCAATAAAAAACCTGCCAACAGAAGTGCACAGGACTATAGAAGTAAAGCCAAAAGATCCTACTCAGCATTCTCTAGAGTCACATCCATCAGGAGGGGGAGAAAAGGAAAGAAACATTCTTAAAAACCCAAATATTGTAGACAAAGAAAGAAAAACATATCCTACCTGCACAAAAATAATAATGAAAATTAGAAGTGCCAACATATCCAGATAAGAAGGAACTGGTGAAAGATTCCTGGAATCATGAAAAATCTGCATGTAGTGACACCACCAAAGGATCACACTAGCACTCCAGTAATGCTCCCTAACGGTAATGGAAACTCCGAAATGACAGATGAATAATTCAAAGAATGGATTGCAGGGTGGCTCAATGAAATCCAAGACAAAGTTGAAAATCAACACAAAGAAATTTCTAATAAGCAATCTAGGAAGTGAAGACACATCTTTAAAAAAATCAATCAGAGCTTCTTGAATTAAAAAACTCACTTAAAAAATTTCAAAATACAATTTGAAGCTTCATCAATAGACAGGAACATGCAAAAGAAAGGATTTCAGAGCTTAAGACAATCTTTCAAACTAACCCAGCCAGACAAAAATAAAGAAAAAAGAATTTTAAAAAATGAACAAAGTATTTGAGAAATATGAAATTATGTAAAGTGACCAAACCTACAAATTATTGGAATTCCTGAGAGAGAAGGAGAAAAAGTAAACAACTTGAAAAGCATATTGGAGGGAATTATTCAAGATTTTCCTAATATTGCAGTAGAGGTAAACTTTCAGATACAATAAATCCAGAAAACATCTGCAAGATACTATGCAAAACAAACATCACCAAAGGATATAGTCATCAGACTGTCCAAGGTCAATGCTAAAGAAAAAATCTTAAAGTAAGCTAAAGAAAAGGACCAGATCATGAACAAAGAGAACCCCTTCAGGCTAACTGCAGAGTTCTCAGCAGAAATCCCATGATCCAGGAAAGATTGGAGGCATATTTTTGGCATTCTTAAAGAAAAGAAATTCCAACTAAAAATCTTATATCCTGACAAATTAAGCTTTATAAGCAAAGGAGAAATAAAAACTTTTTTAGACAAGCAAGTGCTAAGGGAATTTGTTACCTCTAGACTAGCTTTATAAGTTACTAGAACTTAAGGGAGTTCTAAACATGGAAACAAAAAAATGATACCTGCTACCACAAAAACACACTTAACTACATAGCCCATGGACCCTATAAAGCAACCACACAATGGAGACTACAAAAAGCAGCCAGCTAACAACTGTACAACAGGATCAAAACCTTACATAACAATATTAACCTTGAATGTAGATGGTCTAAATGCCCCCACTTAAAAGGCACAGAGTGGCAAGTTGGATAAAAGAACGCAATCCATTGATCTGCTGTCTTCAAGAGACACATCTCACAGGTAATGACACACAGGCTCAAAGTAAAGGGTTAAAGAAAGATATATCATGCAAATGGAAAACAAAAAGTGTCAAGGGTAGCTATTCTTAGATAACACAAAAATTAAACCAACAATGTAAAAAAAAAGGACAAAAAAGGGCATTACATAAAGCGTTCATATCAACATGAAGACTTAAATATCCTAAATTTACAGGTGCTCAACATTGGCATACCCAGGTTCATAAAATAACTACTTCCAGACCTGCAAAAAGACTTAGACAGCCAGACATTAATAGTAGGGAGCTTAATTGACAGTGCTAGGCAGATCATCAAGGTAGAAAACCAACAAAGAAATCCTGGAATTGAATTCAACATTTGACCAACTGGACCTAATAAATATCTATAGGCTACTCCACCCATCAACTACAGAATACACATTGTTTTCTTCAGCACACAAAAAATACTCCAACATAGATCACATGATTTGCTATAAAACAAGTCTTAATAAGTTTTAAAGGTTCCGAATCATACCAACCATACTCTTGGACCATACTAGAATTAAAATGGAAATCAGTACCAAGAAGATTTCCAAAACCATCCAATTACATGGAAGTTAAACAACTTTCTTCTGAATGACTTTTGGATAAACAACAAAATTAAGGCAGAAATTTTAAAAATATTCAAAATAAATGAAAACAGAGACAAAACAAACCAAAATCTCTTGGATATAGCAAAGCAGTGTTAAAAGAAAGGTTTTTAGTGCTAAATTCATGCCTTAAAAAGTTAAAAGGATCTCAAAAAATGATTTAACATCACACATAAAGGAAGAAAAAAAATGAATTAATCCCAAACCCAACAAAAAAGAAACAACTAAAATCAGACCAGAAGCAAGCAAAATTGAGCACCCAAAATCCATACAAAGAATGAAGGAAAACAAAAATTTGTTTTTTGAAAGGATAAACAAGATCAATAGACCACTAGCAAGATTAGCAAAGAATAAAAGAGAGAAAATCTAATTAAGCACCATCATAAATACCAAAGGTAACATTACATCCGATCCCACAGAAATATAAAAAATTCACAGAGACTGCTATAAGTATCTGTATGCACACAGGCTAGAAAGTCTAGAAGAAATGGATAAATTCCTGAAAATAGACTACCTCCCAAGATTGAACAAGGAAGAAGCTGAAATCCTGAACAGACCAATACTAACGTCCAAGATTGAATCAGTAATTTGAAAAACAACAAACTAAAAAAGGCACCAGACCAGATAGATTCACAGGCAAATTCCACCAAACATACAAAGAAGAGGTGAAACTAATCCTGATGAAACTATTCTCAAAATTGAGGAGAGGGGACTACTCCCTAAATCATTCTATAAAGCCAGCATTACCTTGATGAAAAACTTGGCAGAGACACAATGATAAAAAATTCAGGCCAATATTCCTGAAGAATATAGATGCAAAAATCCTTAACAAAATGCTGGCAAAACAAATCCAGCAGCACATTAAAAGTTAATTCACCACAATCAAGTAAGCTTCATTCTTGGAATGCAACATTGGGTCAACATATGCAAATTAATAAATGTGATTCACCACACAGAATTAAAAACAAAAATCATATGATCATCTCAATAGAAGAGAAAAAAGCCTTCAATACAATCTATCATCTTTCATGTTAAAAACCCTCAACAAACTAGACATCAAAGGAATATGCCACGAAATAATAAGAGCCATCTATGACAAACCCACAGCCAATGTCACACTAAATGGATAAAAACTGGAAGCATTCCACTTGAGAACAGAAACAAGGATACTCACCTTCACCATTCCTATTCAACATAGTACTGGAACTCCTAGCCAGAGTAATCAGGCAAAATAAATAAATAAAAATTATTCAAATAGAAAAAGAAGTCAGTCTATCTCTCTTCACTGATAATATGATTCTATAACTAAAAACTCTAAAGCCTCTACCAAAAAGCTCCTGAAACTGACAAAAAGCCTCAGTAAATTTACAGGATAGAAAATCAATGTGCAAATGATTAGCATTTCTATACACCGATAACATTCTAGATAAGAGCCGTATGAAGAAGGCAATACCATTTACAATAGCCACAAAAATATACATATATGCCAATGAATACATCTAACCAAGGAGGTGAAAGATCTCTACAAGGAGAACTACAAAATACTGCTATAAGAAATCAAAGATGATACAAATATTAGAAGAATTAATATCATTAAAATGGTCATATTGCACAAAGCAATCTACAGATTCAATGCTATTTCTACCAAACTACTGATATCACCTTTTACAGAATTAGAAAATACTATTCTAAAATTCATATGGAACCAAAGAAGAGCCCAAATACCTAACACAATACTAAGCAAGAAGAAAAAAGCTGGAGGTTATCACATTACTCAACTTCAAAATATACAATGAAGCTGCAGTAAACACAACAGCATGGTACTGGTACAAAACCATACACATACACCAATGAAACAGAATAGAGAACCCAGAAATAAAGTTGCATACCTACAGCCATCTGATCTTTGACAAAATCTACAAAAATAAGCAAAGGGGAAAAGACTCCCTATTCAATAAATGGTGCTGGGACAGCTGGCTAGCCATTTACAGAAGAAAGAAATTGGATCCAGACATTTCACCATATACAAAAATTAACTCAAGATCAATTGATGACTTAAATGTAAGACCTCAAATTATAAGAATCTTAGAAGAAAATCTAGAAAACACCATTCTGGACATTGGCCTTGGGAAAGAATTATGCTCAAAAGCAACAATAACAAAAATTGGCCAGTTAACTAAAACTGACCTAGTTAAACTAAAGAGCTTCTGCACCGCAAAAGAAACTATCAACAGAGTAAACAGACATCCTAAAGAATGAGAATAAATATTTGCAAACAATGCATCCAACAAAGGTCTAATATCCAGAATCTGTAAGGAAATTAAACAATTCAATGAGCACACACAGGTAACCACTTTAAAAAATGGGCAAAGAACGTGAACGCACACTTCTAAAAAGAAGACATACAAGCAGCCAACAAAAATATGAAAAAATGCTTATCATCACTAATTATCAGAGAAATACAAGGCAAAACCACAATAAGATACCATCTCATAACAGTCACAATGGGTACTATTAAAAAATCAAAATCAGCAGATGCTGGCAAGGCTGTGGAAAAAAGGGAAAACTTATACACTCTTGGTGAGAATGTAAATTAGTTCAGCCACTGTAGAAAGCACTATGGAGATTTCTTAGAGAACTTAAAATGGAGGTACCATTTGACCCAACAATTCCCTTAATGGGTATATAGCCAAAGGAAAATAGATAAGTGTACCAAAAAGATAACATGCACTCATATGTTCATCACCATGTTATTCACAATAGCAAAGGCATGTGATATGGTTTGGCTGTGCCCTCACCAAAACCTCATCTTGAATCGTAGCTCCCACAATTCCCATGTGTTGTGGGAGATAATTGAATCACAGGGGTGGTTTTTCCCATACTGTTCGCGTGGTAGTGAATAAGTTTCACAAGATCTGATGATTTTATAAGAGGTTCCCCTTTTTGTTTGGCTTTCATTCTCTCTTGTCTACCACCATGTAAGACGTGCCTTTCACCTTCCGTCATGACTGCGAGGCCTCCCTAACCACTGGAACTGTCAATCCATTAAACTTCTTTTTCTTTATAAATTACCCAATCTCAGATATGTCTTTATTAGCAGCATGAAAATGGACTAATACAGCATGGAATCAACCTAGGTGCCCATAAATGGCAGACTGGATAAACAAAATCTGGTACATATACCCTATGGAACACTTTGCAGCCATAAAAAAAGAATGAAATTATGTCTTTTGCAGCAACATGGGTAGATCTGGAGGATATTATCCTAAGTAAATTAACGCAGAAACAGAAAACCAAATATTGCATGTTCTTACTTATAAATGATAGCTAAATATTAGGTACTCATGAACATTAAAGTGGCAACAATAGACACTGGGAACTACTAGATGGCAGAGGTAAAGAGGAGGGCAAAGGCTTAAAACTAACTATCGAGTACTAAGCTTACTACCTGGGTGACAGGATCATTCATAACCCAAACTTCAGCATCACACAGTATTCCCATATAACCAACCTCCACATGTACTCCTTCATCTAAAATAGAAGTTGAAATTATTAAATAGATATAGTTGAAATTATAAAATAGATGTGTTTCCCATACGTTTGTGTGAGGTTGATAATGACCTATTTACTTAAAATATAAATGGACAGCATATTTTCTTCAAATGGAAATTCTTGATTAAAGAATCTGAGTACTTAGGATAACCTTTTCTTTCCACTGGGGAATAAAAAAGAAAATCGCATCTTTCCCTTCCTGTCTCTGAGTAAAATCCCCTGTAGAAATAAAAACCAGAATGCTTGCCACATACAGAAGCATGTAAAAAAGGTTCATCATTCCACCTAAGAATAACGTAAGTCCAGTTGTCACTGGAGCCAGTGTCCAGGCTGGTGATGAGGTTAATTCCCTTTTATCAGACTATTACTTGCACCCACCCAGCCCCACCATCACCCCACTATGCTGCACACCAACCACTTCCTCCTTCTCTTCAGCAATCTGGTGAACCATCAACATATCCTCAAGATTATCCAGTCTCTGGATAATCATAAGAGATTTTTCTCAATTTTCTGCAGTCCTGGAAGCAGATCACATTGTGTGAAGGTGACACCACTGACCAGCCAAGATGGCTGACTAGATGCAGCCAAAAAGAACATCTGCTACCAAGAGACCAGACCATCAAGGGGCTCAGCAAACTCCCAGCAGATCTCTGTAAAAAAGGCCTTGAGAATAAAGAGAGGAAGGACACTGATCCTAGGCTGAAATGGGATGGGTTCAGGAGGAAACTAGGAATGCTGCATGGGGCTGCTAAGCACCAGGACTCATTCCTGGCCTCCAGGGCTCCTGGGGAAGGGGTAATTTAATAGGCAAGGAGTGACAAACTCTCACCATGGACCTCTAGACTCCTAGCTGCAGGAAACCCCACGACCCCCAAGGACATGTGAACTGACAGGGAGAGCTGCTTGGAAAGGAGGCAGCCTCCCCAGAGCCCAGAGGGTTTGGCACAGGAATGGCAGAAGTGGAGCATTGCCAGGGATGCCTGCTCTCCAAGGCTTACCATGATCTTCTAGGTGGATTTTATCTTTGTTCACTGTTGGACCTGGACAGAGCAAGGCAGTTTTGCTCATGAAACATGGCCAGTCTGATCTGAGCATCCACCTGTCTGTTGTCCTCTCTCATGGTCCCTGCCTAGCCCTCACTTGCAGCATAGCTTTGTATGCCCAACCAAAGTGCTTCCTACTGGCTGCCACCATAGCTCCTTTGCTGGCAGACCCTGCCTAACTGTCACAGAGTTTCAGTAAACTGGCCTCTGCCAACATATACCCATCTTCAACTTCCTCCCATCACTCTACTGGCACACATGCATGTACAGATCTCACCGCCCTGTTTCCACAGCCACATGCATAAACAGAACTCACCAGCACCACCCTGCCCCTGCCACCACCAGGACACATGTGTGTGAACATTGCCATCATATCGTTACTGGTGCAAGTGTGTGCATACAGACACCTGGCCTCATTGGCACAAGTGCATACACCCAGACCCAGCCACCACAAGTGTACATGGACAGCACCATTATCGCTACCACTGGTGTGAGTTCACATGTTCCCTGACAACCATCTGTCGCTAGCATACATGTGCACAAACAGACCCTGTTGCTGCTTTGGCAAGGGCAGACCCCTCTGCCACCACTGTAATGAAGCATTTTGGCACTATGCATCAGAGTGTTGTCACCAGCAGACCAGAAACACCTAGGCCCCTCGAGTGAAGCAGGTGCTTAATTTTGAGGGGCCAGACAACAAAGCTGTGAGCCTCATACCAGACCCCCAGAGTTGGAGCTTATAGCTCAGGAGTGCTAAGCTAACCCTGGGCTTCTTGAAATCATCCAGATTTGAAGACAGTTGGCTAAACCCAACTTATATAACAGTCAAACTCTCAAGGGCATCAAGGAAAATAAGAGCAAAAAAAAAATCCAATGAAAAGGCAGCAGCTTCAAAGATTAAAGAAACATCAGCCCACCAGATGAAAAAGAAACAGTGCAAGAATTCTGACAACTCAAAAATCAAGAGTGTCTTCTTTCCTCCAAATGATCACACTAGCTCCCAGCAATGGCTCTTAACCAGGCTGAAATGGCTGAAATGACAGACATAAAATTCAGAATCTCAATAGCAATGAAGATCATCAAGATTCAGGGGAATGTTGAAGACCAATCCAAGGAATTTAAGAAATCCAATAAAATGATATGAGCTAGAAGATAAAATCACCATTTTAAGAAAGAACCACACTGATCTGATAGAGCTGAAAAACTTACTACAAGAATTTGCTATCGCAAGAACAAAAAACCAAACACCGCATATTCTCACTCATAGGTGGGAATTGAACAATGAGAACACATGGACACAGGAAGGGGAACATCACACTTCGGAGACTGTTGCGGGGTGGGGGGAGGGGGGAGGGATAGCATTGGGAGATATACCTAATGCTAGATGACGAGTTAGTGGGTGCAGCGCACCACCATGGCACATGTATACATATGTAACTAACCTGCACATTGCGCATATGTACCATAAAACCTAAAGTATAATAATAAAAAATAAAATAAAATAATAAAATAAAAAATAAAAAAAAGAATTTGCTAATACAATCTGAAGTGTTAACAGCAAAATCGACCAAGCTAAGAAAAGGCTCTGAGCTCAAAGACCACTCAGATGATAATGAAGAAAAAAGAATTAAAAAGAATAAACAAAACTTATGAGAAATATGATATTATATAAAGACTCCAAACCTACAACTCAGTGGTGTCTCTGAAAGAGAGGGAGAGAGCACAAGCAACTCAGGAAACATATTTGAGAATATTGTCCAGGGAAATTTTCCCAACCTTGCTAGAAAGGTAGACATTCAAATTGGGGAAACACAGAGAACCCCTGTGAGATGCTATATAAGACAGCCATTCCCAAGACACATAGCTATCAGATTCTCCAAGGTCAACATGAAAGAGAAAATATTAAAGGCAGCTAGAGAGAAGGGGCAGGTCATCTACAGAAAGAACCCTATTAGGTTAACAGCAGAAATTTTTAAAAAGCAGAGGTTGCTATTCTAATTTCAGATAAAACAGATTTTAAATCAACAATAATAAAAAAGGACAAAGAAGGGTAATACATAATGATACAGGGTTTAATTCAACAAGAAGACTTAACTCTCCTAAAAATATCTGCACCCAACATTGGAGCAGCCAAATTCATAAGTTCTTAAATACCTACCTACAAAGAGACTTAGATACCTAAACAATAATAGTGGGAGACTTCAAGACTCCATTGACAGAATTACTGAAATATTTTTAAGGCAAAAAACTAACAAAGATATTCAAGACCTCAACTTGACACTTGACCAAACAGACCTAACAGACATCTACAGAACGCTTCATCCAATAACAACAGAATATGCAGTCTTCTCATCTGACCATGGCACATACTCTAAAATTGACCATATGCTTGGCTGAAAAATAATTCTACACAAATTCAAAAGACTTGAAATCATAGCAACCATATACTGGGACAATAGCACAATGAAAATAAAAATCAATACCAAGATATCTCAAAACCATACAATTAAACAACCTTCTGAATAACTTTTTGGTAAATGATAAAATTAAGGCAGAAACCAAGAAATTCTTTTACACTAAAGAAAACAAAGATACAACATACCAGAATCTGTGGGACACAGCTAAAGTAGTGTTAGAGAAAAGTTTATAGCATCAAATGCCCATATCAAGTTAGAAAGATCTCAAATTAACAACTTAACATCATGTCTGTTTTATAGAGGAACTAGAAAAACAAGAGCAAACCAACCCCAAAGCTAGAAGAAGGCAAGAAATAACCAAGATCAGAGCTGACTAAATGATATTGTGATGTAAAAAATGATACTAAACATCAACAAAACCAAAAATGGTTTCTTTGAAAGAATAAATAAGATTGATAGATGCCTAGCTAGACTAATAAAGAAAAAATGAGAGTAGATACAAATAAATCAAATCGGAAATGACAAAGAAGACATTACCACTGACTCCACAATAATACAAAAAAGCCTTCAGAGACTGTTATGAACACCTCTATGCACACAAACTAAAAAAGCTTAAAAAAATTTAAAAATGGATGAATTCCTGGAAACATACAACTACCCAAGATTGAATCAGGAAGAAGCTGAAACCTTGAACAGACCGATAACAAGTTCCAAAATTGAATCAGTAATAAAAATCCCTGGATCAGAAGGGTTCACACCCAAATTCTATAAGATGCATAAAGAACTGGTCCCATTCCTACTGAAACTACTGCAAAAAATATTGAGGAAGATGGACTCCCCACTAACTCATTCCATGAGGCCAGCATTACCCTGATTCCAAAACCTGGCAGGCAGACACACATACACACACACACACACAACTTCTAACTAACTAATATCTCTGATAAGCATAGACGCAAAAATCATCAACAAAATATCAGCAAACTGAATCCAGTAGCACATCAAAAAGCTAATCCACCATTATCAATTAGGCTTTATTCCTAGATACAAGGTTGTTTTAATACACATAAATCAACAAATATGATTCATCACATAAACAAAACTAAAAACAAAAACCACATGCATATCTCAATAGATGAAGAAAGGGATTTTGATAAAACTTAACAACCCTTCAGGTTAAAAATCCTCAACAATTTAGACATTGAAGGAATATACATCAAAATATCGAGTCATCTATGACAAACCCACAGCCAACATCACACTGAATGGGCAAAAGCTGGAAGTTTCCCCATGAGACCCAGAACAAGACAAGGATGCCCACTCTCACCATTCCTATTCAACATAGTACTGGA
The DNA here is from genome assembly GCF_028885625.2 of Pongo pygmaeus. NCBI lineage: Eukaryota > Metazoa > Chordata > Mammalia > Primates > Hominidae > Pongo > Pongo pygmaeus. The sequence goes on along the minus strand of NC_072384.2, from coordinate 109,103,652 downwards.
AGTCCTAGCCAGAGCAATCAGACAAGAGAAGGAAATAAAAGGCACCTAAATAGGAACAGAGGATGTCAAACTGTCTCTCTTCACAGATGATATAATTTCATACCTAGAAAACCTCATAGTCTCTGCCCAAAAGCTCCTATATCTGACGAACAACTTCAGAAAAGTACAGGATACAAAATTAATACACAAAAATCGTAGCATTTCTATTCATCAACAACATCCAAGCTGAGTGCTAGATCAAGAATGCAATCCCATTCACAATAGATACAAAAATAAAATAAAATATCTAGGAATACAGCTAAAATGATCTCCACAGCGAGAATTACAAAGCACTGCAGAAAGAAATCAGAGATGACACAAATGCTCATGGATAGGGAGAATCAATATCGTTAAAATGCCCATACTGCCCAAAGCAACTGACAGATTCAATGCTATTCCTGTCAAACTACTAAACATCATTTTTCACAGAATTAGAGAAAACTATTCTAAATTTCATATAGACCCAAAAAAAGGCCAAATAGCTGAAGCAATCCTAAGCAAAAAGAACAAAACCAGAAGCATCATACTACCTAACTTTAAACTATACTATGAGGCAAAAGTAACAAAAACAGAATTACTGGTACATAGACAGACCCATATACCAATGAAGCAGGTTAGAGAACCCGGAAATAAAGCCGCACACATATAACTTTAACAAAGTCTACAAAAACAAGCAATGGGGAAAGGACTCCCCATTCAATAAATGGTGCTGGGATACATGCAAAAAGATTAAGACTAGACTCCTGCCTTTCACCATATCCAAAAATCAACTCAGAATAGATTAAAAACATAAATATAAAACCTAAAGCTACAGAAATCTTAGAAGAAAACCTAAGAAATATCATTCTGGACATAGGCCCTGGCAAAGGTTTCATGACAAAGACAACAAAAGCAATTGCAACAAAAACTGAAAAATGGGACCTAATTAAACTAAAGAGCTTCTGCACAGCAAAACAATCAACAAAGTAAACAGACAACCAACAGAATGAAAGAAAATATTTGCAAACTATGCATCCTACGAAAGTCTAATACCAAGAATCTAGAAACAACTTAAACATATTAACAAGCAGAAAACAAACAACCCCATTTAAACACAGGCAAAGGACATGAACAGGCACTTCTCAAAAGAAGACATACATGTGGTCAACAAGCATATGAAAAAAATGCTCAACATCACTAATCATTAGAGAAATGCAAATCAAAACTACAATGAGATATCACCTCACACCAGTCAGAATGGCTATTATTAAAAAGTCAAAATATAACAGATGCTGGCGAGATTGAAGAGAAAAGGGAATGCTTATATACTACCAGTGGAAATGTAGATTAATTTAACCGCCATGGAAAGCAGTTTGAAGATTTCTCTAAGAACTTAGAACTACCATTTGATCCCTCAGTCCCATTACTGGGTTTATTACCTAAAAGAATATAAATTCCTTTTTTCGGTCTCCCGCTGTTATCGAAGCTGGACTGTACTGCCATGATCTCGGCTCGCTGCAACCTCCCTGCCTCGGGCTCCTGTGACTCTCCTGCCTCGGCCTGCCGAGTGCCTGGGATTGCAGGCGCGCGCCGCCACGCCTGAATGGTTTTTGTATTTTTGGTGGAGACGGGGTTTCACCGTGCCGGGCTGGTCTCCAGCTCCTGGCCTCGAGTGATCTGCCTGCCTCGGCCTCCCGAGGTGCTGGGATTGCAGACGGAGTCTCGCTAACTCAATGCTCAATGGTGCTCAGGCTGGAGTGCAGTGGTGTGATCTCGGCTCGCTGCAACCTCCACCTACCAGCCTCCTGCCTTGGCCTCTTAAAGTGCTAAGATTACAGCCTCTGCCCCGCTGCCACCCCGTCTAGGAAGTGAGGAGCATCTCTGCCTGGCCACCCATCGTCTGGGATGTGAGGAGCCCCTCTGCCCGGCCGCCCTATCTGGGAAGTGAGGAGCGCCTCTGCCCGGCCGCCCATCGTCTGGGATGTGAGGAGCGCCTCTGCCCGGCTGCCACCCCGTCTGGGAGGAAGTGAGGAGCGCCTCTGCCCGGCTGCCCCGTCTGGGAGGAAGTGAGGAGCGCCTCTGCCCGGCCGCCCACTCTGGGAGGTGAGGAGCACCTCTGCCCGGCCGCTCTGTCTGGGAGGTGAGGAGCGCCTCTGCCTGGCCGCCACCCCGTCTGGGAGGAAGTGAGGAGTGCCTCTGCCCGGTTGCCCCATCTGGGAAGTGAGGAGCGCCTCTGCCTGGCTGCCACCCCGTCTGGGAAGTGAGGAGCGCCTCTGCCCGGCTGCCACCCCATATGGGAAGTGAGGAGCGCCTCTGCCCAGCCGCCCCTTCTGGGAGGTGAGGAGCGCCTCTGCCCAGCCGCCCCGTCTGGGAGGTGAGGAGTGCCTCTGCCCGGCCGCCCCGTCTGGGAGGTGAGGAGCGCCTCTGCCTGGCCGCCACCCCGTCTGGGAGGAAGTGAGGAGCACCTCTGCCCAGCTGCCCCATCTTGGAAGTGAGGAGCGCCTCTGCCCGGCTGCCACCCCCTATGGGAAGTGAGGAGCGCCTCTGCCCGGCCGCCCACTCTGGGAAGTGAGGAGCGCCTCTGCCTGGCCGCCCACTCTGGGAGGTGAGGAGCGCCTCTGCCTGGCCACTCCGTCTGGGAAGGGAGGAGCGCCTCTGCCTGGCCGCCACCCCGTCTGGGAGGAAGTGAGGAGCACCTCTGCCCGGCCGCCCCGTCTGGGAGGTGAGGAGTGCCTCTGCCCGGCTGCCACTCTGTCTGGGAGGAAGTGAGGAGCACCTATGCCCGGCTGCCCCATCTGGGAGATGAGGAGCACCTCTGCCCGGCCGCCCCGTCTGGGAGGTGAGGAGCGCCTCTGCCTGGCCGCCACCCCATCTGGGAGGAAGTGAGGAGCGCCTCTGCCCGGCTGCCCCATCTGGGAAGTGAGGAGCGCCTCTGCCCGGCCGCCACCCCATATGGGAAGTGAGGAGCGCCTCTGCCCGGCCACTCCGTCTGGGAGGTGAGGAGCACCTCTGCCCGGCCGCCCCGTCTGGGAGGTGAGGAGTCCCTCTGCCCGGCCGTCACCCCGTCTGGGAGGAAGTGAGGAGCACCTCTGCCCGGCTGCCCCGTCTGGGAGATGAGGAGCACCTCTGCCCGGCCGCCCCGTCTGGGAGGTGAGGAGTGCCTCTGCCCGGCCGCCACCCCGTCTGGGAGGAAGTGAGGAGCACCTCTGCCCGGCCGCCCCATCTGGGAGGTGAGGAGTGCCTCTGCCCGGCCGCCACCCCGTCTGGGAGGAAGTGAGGAGCACCTCTGCCCGGCCGCCCCCTCTGGGAAGTGAGGAGCGCCTCTGCCTGGCTGCCACCCCGTCTGGGAGGAAGTGAGGAGCGCCTCTGCCTGGCTGCCCCATCTGGGAAGGGAGGAGCACCTCTGCCCAGCCGCCACACCGTCTGGGAAGTGAGGAGCGCCTCTGCCCGGCCGCCCTGTCTGGGAGGTGAGGAGCGCCTCTGCCTGGCCGCCACCCCGTCTGGGAGGAAGTGAGGAGCATCTCTGCCCGGCCGCCCCGTCTGGGAAGTGAGGAGCGCCTCTGCTCGGCAGCCCCGTCTGGGAAGTGAGGAGCGCCTCTGCCCGGCCGCCCCGTCTGGGAGGTGAGGAGCGCCTCTGCCCGGCTGCCACCCGGTCTGGGAGGAAGTGAGGAGCGCCTCTGCCTGGGCGGCCCCGTCTGGGAAGTGAGGAGTGCCTCTGCCCGGGCGGCCCCGTCCGGGAAGCGAGGAGCGCCTCTGCCCGGCCGCCCTGTCTGGGAGGTGAGGAGCGCCTCTGCCCGGCTGCCCTGTCTGGGAGGTGTACCCAACAGCTCCGAAGAGACAGCGACCATCGGGAGCGGACCATGAGGATGATGGCGGTTTTGTTGAAAGGAAGGGGGGGAGAAGTGTGGGGAAAGGAAGGAGAGATCAGATTGTTGCTGTGTCTGTGTAGAAAGAGGTGGGCATAGGAGACTCCATTTTGTTCTGACTAGGAGAAGTTCTTCTGCCTTGGGATGCTGTTATCTATGGCCTTTCCCCCAGCCCCATGCTCTCTGAAACATATGCTGTGTCAACTCAGGGTTAAATGGATTAAGGGCGGTGCAAGATGTGCTTTGTTAAACAGATGCTTGAAGGCAGCATGCTCTTTAAGAGTCATGACCACTCCCTAATCTCAAGTACCCAGGGGCACAAACACTGCAGAAGGCCGCAGGGTCCTCTGCCTAGGAAAACCAGAGACCTTTGTTCATGTGTTTATCTCCTGAGCTTCTCTCCACTATTATCCTATGACCCTCCCATATCCCCCTCTCCGAGAAACACCCAAGAATGATCAATAAATACTTCATAAATTTAAAAAAAAAAAAAAAAAAAGAATATAAATTGTTCTACCATAAAGACACATGTATTCGTATGTCCATTTTAGCACTATTCACAATAGCAAAGACATGGAATCAACATGAATGCCCACCAATGGTGGACTGAATAAAGAAAATATGGTACATATACACTGTGGACTACTACACAGCCACGGAAAGGAAGGAAATTATGTCATTTGCAGCAATATGGATGGAACTGGATGCCATTATTCCAAGAAAATTAATACAGGAACAGAAAACAAATACTATATACTCTCACTTATAAGTGAGAGTTAAACACTGAGTACATATGGACACAAGGAGGCAGACAATAGACACTGAGGCCTACTTGAGACTGGAGGGTAGAAGAAGGGTGAGGGTCAAAAAACTACCTATCGGGTACCATGCTTATTACATGGGTGATGAAATAATTTTTACACTAAACCGCACAATACACAATTCACCCATGTAACTGTATCCCCTGAATCTAAAATAAGAGTTGGAAAGATAGAAAGATAGGTAGATAGATAGATAGATAATAAATAACAAGAATAACATAAGTCAAGGATTATGCAACGTTTCTACTTCTGTTATAGAACCTCCAATTCAGGCTTGTGTGCTGAATGCACAGTTGATGCCAAACACGGACACACAGGTGCTTGGAGGTAGAGAAAGGCTTATTCAGTTTGGCCAAAGCAAGAAATCAAGAGAATAAGATCTCTCAAATCTATCTTTTTAAAAAAATTTTATTATTATTGTACTTTAAGTTTTAGGGTACATGTGCACAACGTGCAGGTTTGTTACATATGTATACATGTGCCATGTTGGTGTGCTGCACCCATTACAACAACAACAAAAAAGAAGTGGGTTTTTTTTTTTTTAATTTAGTTAGCAAGTAAGGAAGGAGGAGTTCCAGGGAACCAAGGGAAAGAGCCTGTGTTTCTTCAGTCTCAGATAACAGCTTGAACAAGCAGACTTCTGGGTGTCAACAGGTAGTCTCAATATACTTAAAGGCATTCATTCCTTCTGCAAAATGTTTTCACAACCTTCGAATTAACTTCTGTTTGACATAGAAACAGTACCTCAGCAGTTTGCAATATTGTGGGAACAAGGGATGTTGGCTTTTCCACAAGCAAGCAAGTGCCTAATCAGAATTTTCATTAATTCAGTCCCTAAAAATGCTAGTGTGCTGAAATCTCAAGGAACCCAGTTACACTTTTAACCCCCAAATAATTACAACTTAGAAAATACTGATCTAGCTTTTATACAAGCCATATCTATAAAGAACTAGATGTTTTAAAGTTGAAAACGATTCCCATCTGAATTGTAGGAAAAGAAAGCAGACAACTTTTTTTTTGGAAAGAATATAACAGAAAAAAAAATAGATGATGCCTACGCAAATTGTCTTATCAAGGTTGTGAAAGAAGCCTTTATAATTGTTCAAGTTTATCTTCTCTGCTTCCCCATTCCTTCCCCTGACTACTTTTCCTTAAAATGGAAGGGTGCTCTCAGCTAGTTATATAAACCAGCATCTGGTCCTGCGCGCTACTCAATTCAGAAAACTTCACCAAACCACGTGCCACTAAACGGCAACGTTAGGCAGACAGAACTCTCTTCCCACTCCATTTCTTCAGCAGCCTCTGGGGATCCAATTAATAAAAACCACTTTCAGGAAGGCTATGACTGAATATGCTTATTAGAAGGAGAAAGAGAGAGGAGTAGGCGAGAAGAAAATGGTTTGTAACTGAAATGTGGTGATAAGATTTCTGTTCTGTTCACATTTTTCTATATGAGGACTGATCAAGCTGAATCAGCAGCTTAGGTGCATAAAATCACCCCATACTGAAGGAGGAATTTCTGAGGAGAGGTGGGAGTGTAGACTGGAGTTAAAAAGAGAAGAAAATCTGCTCATTCGAGAAAGTGGTCTCTGCTGATTGTCTTTCCCTTTTCTGGACTCAGAAGTAAACTGTTTACTTTGCCTTTTATTTGGTGCTGGTACTATCCTAACAAGAAAACAGTAATCAAATGTCAACATGATTCAATGTATTTGGGGTAGAAAAAAAAGTAGCAGTAAGGTTATTGTGTGAACAGTATATCTACTTATGGGCCCCAAAGCAATGGGTTTATTTAAAAATAGAAAAGTTACCTGAAAAAAATTTTATCTTCTTTACAAGTGTAGAAGAGTGAAATAAAATTTGAGCAGCTTGAGTTTGATTCATATATATATCTGAGTTTGCTGAGTCAGTTGGTAAAGGAGGCCAGACAATGATGCATTTGTAGGGAGGCCTGAGGAGTTTTCTTAGAATCCATATGGTAGGAAGTAGCTTGTCCAAGAAGAAGGCTACTTTATTTGCCAGAGGGGAGACTCAGTTATAAAAGTCATGCCTGGCTATGGCTCTAGGAGTTGTCTCATTTGAACCCAGGGACTTATGTCTAAATGCAGTGGAGAGCAAAGATGCTGTGAATGAGAAGGAAACAGATGTTCATTAAAAGCTCTCTTAGATATTGTATTGCTGGCAGCCATGCTGGAGTTAGCCCACTGACAGAATGTAACTCACCAGTCCAATGGAATGAGGGCCAGCATGATGGAACCAGGGAGGTGCCTGGTTCCAATGGCTGAGAAACGCAGAAAACCAGGGTCCCCACAAGGATTCTCAGAAATGACTGGTAGAGGTGGGAAACTTTAAGGAGGGTCAGTTCTTAGCAGGATGAATTGAATTATTATTTAAATTCATTTATTATAATAGGCCAAAGGGCAGAGTATCTGTGTACAGGTGCAGGTGGATAGATGTGATGGTGAGAGCCTATGGAAGTTCTCTTCCACTTGCTTCCATTTCCTCAGGAAGATAGAAAATTAAGTCATCATCTGAGATGGAATTGCAGGGCTGGCAGAATGAGAACAGAGGAGAAAGTGTAAAATAATCACTTAGAGTAGAAGGAGACTGAGTAGATACGGATATTGCAGTCTGATTCCTGGGTACTAAAGACTCACTTGAAGTTAGTGATCATGAATAAGAAGTGAACTTAACAGCAGCTTTCAAGTCTCTTTCCACCAACCCTAAACTCCTCTGTACCCCTGCTGATGGAAAGTAGAAGAGAAAAGCGGTGGTCCTGAGAAGCACATGGAATTCAGGAATTTCTCTTCATGCCTAACAAGATTCCATAGAAGGGAATTCTATTTGCTGGCATTGACTCAGTGTCTCAAAAATATCATGGCCAGAGTCTGCAATTCTTTTGATTGGTCTCAGTATGGTTGTTATTCCTACAGCCCTTACATCCAAGCTCTAGGTAAAAGGAAGGAAAAAAGCAAAGGGAATAAAATGCCCATCCTACAATAAAAGTAAAAGGAAGTAATTAAAGGAAAAAATGGCATGAGAATCCCTAGATGCAGTAAGTGGACTGAAGGGAATGTGTGAGCAAACTTGGGGAAAGCCTTTCGAACACCATGAATTAGAAGAGTTTCACCAAGTGCAGGAAAGTCTCCTAGCACTCACCATCTTATTCGTACCTGCCTCTAAGAGGTAAGAGAAAATAATGACACAGAGCTAATGGTCTCCAACAATAGAGAGTTACTGTGATTATCAGGATAGATAAAGAAATAACCAACTATAAGGACAGTTAGACTGGGAAGAAAGGCATAAGAGAGAAACTGTGATATTCTCCCTCTGCCTCCTTTCAATGTGGACTACTAATGCTGTGGACACAGAACATAAGTTAGGTCTAGATTTTCTCTCATGCACCTGGGAGCAAAGGTGAAGATGACTTCCAGGAAGCTGGTGAAGTGTGTGATAAAGGGAGAATAAACACTGAATGCTTATTGTTTTTTTTTTTTTTTCATGAAGCAAAGGTCCACACAAAATTCAGAGCCACCTGAAAATCTGCTATCAACTTCATGAGAATAGGACAGATTCCAGAGCAGAAAAAATAAACCCTGTTAAGTAGCTTTAAATAAAATTATGGAAGAAAACATAGCAGAAGCCAAACCTGTCAAATATGATTGTGTGCAACCCCAGCTGAATATAGAGGAGGAAATGATAGAAATATAACACAAAAAGACAAATGCAGAATACACTTTAAAAGAACCAATACACTATGCATTAAGGAGGAAGAGTTGCCATAAATGGCATCATTTGGAGAAAATTAGAAAGAACATTAAAGTTAGGAAAAAATCGATCACAGATAATTAGGTAACAGATTGAGATGAGAGGTGAGAATGTAGACACAATGAAAAAAAAAGCAAAATACAGGTATTTTAAAAGGATTGAGTCAAAAGGTAAAACTTAACTACTTACTGCATACAAGTGCTGCATTTAAAGCCTTAGAAAGATGAAACTTTAAAAAAAGTACAAAATATGCCAGGTACACACTAATGAAAATAGAGCCCAAATCGTCATGAGAATGTCAGGTAAGTTTGAACTCAACTTTGACAAAAAGTATTTAACAAAAAAAGTTAAATGAGTGAAAAACAAAGTAATTGAAGATGATAAAAAAAAAGAGCAATTCACAATCACAATGTACCAGTCAGAGATACTAGTGGTTAAAAGAAAAAAGTGTCATAGTAATGTCAAAATAAATCTCAGAAATAGTAGGAGACTATGTCTCCTTTATTAATCTGTGGCAGATAAAGTAGGAAAAGATTTATATAAAGGATGTAGAAAATCTGAATAATATGATTTTTCTGGCTAATATAACCTACACACAAAGAATGCATCTTTTGAAGGATCCATGAAGCATTTAGAAAAAAATGATTATATACTAGGTCAAAGGAGAAAAAAGTAATTGAATTCAAAAGGCAGAATTGTGACAAATTGCATTCTCATATACCAATGCAATAATATGATCAGAATATTTTAAGAAACACTAGAAACAAGTTGGAGTTTGAAAATAATCTCTGAAAATTTGGTTAAATAATAAAGAAAATAATGTTCAGAATGCCTAGAACATACACTTAAAACTAATTGATGATCTTAAGCCCTTTATTGATATATGAGTAAAAATATATGAACTAACTATTCATCTCAAAATCTTAAGAATAAAATAAATCTATGGAATGTGAAAGCAAACTATTAAGGATATATAAAAATAAATAATTCTGAAATAAAAAAGAACTGGAACTGACATGTAAAGCCAATATCTTGTTTCTGAAAAAAAAAAGAAAGAAAAAAAAATGTATGAGCTTCAGCCAGCCTCAGGAAGTAAAAAGAATGAAAGCACAAATATTCAAAATCAAAAATGAGAAAAGGGAAATAAACACATACATAAGAATATTAAAACAATTAATAAAAGTAACTTGCAAATTGTCATGCAAATTAATATCACCATTTGGATAATGGAAATGATTTCTAAGAATCAATACTGGTAGAAATCAAGAAAATGACTAGAGTTGGCTAAACTTTCCCTACCAAAAACAAAAATATCTAAAGCTACAAATTATTTCAAAGGTAAACTTTTCCAAAGCTTTCTAAACTTTTCCAAACTTTTCCAAACCTTCATAGTGTGGGAACAAGTTACACTCATACTTTTAAACATTTTAGGTAGTAGAAAGGAAAAGAAACGTTCCAATATTTTACTAAGTCAGAATAACACAGACACCCAAGTCAGAAGACAGCACAAACATAAAACCCTGGAAATCAATCATATGTATGAATGTGGATATAACAAATATGCAGAAAATATTGAGAGATGGCCCTCCATAATATATTAAAACTAGAATATAGAATATAAAATCATAATAAAAATAAATTAATTCCAGGAATACAAATATGGTTCATTTATTAAGAAATTTTTAAATTTAACATAATTGTGAATTGTTTGCATACCTAGGAAGTTAAATATAATAACATGAAAAGATTAGAAATAATAAAATATTTCATATCTCTTAATTACAAAAATAATGCATAAATATTAATAGTTTTCTTTAACACAAGTTGTGTTAGAGTTGCTGAAGAAAATATTCCATTAAATTTATATAGCAACATAACATAAAAATTCTTGGCAATAAAACCTTTAAAAAGTACAAAATATACACAAGGTTTGATGAAGGTAATTGATATGGTTCGGCTGTGTTCCCACCCAAATCTCATCTTGAATCGTAGGTCCTATAATCCCCACATGTCATGGGAAGGACCCAGTGGGAGGTAATTGAATCATGGGGGCAGTTACCTCTGTGCTGCTGTTCTTGTGATCGTGAGTGAGTCCTCGTGAGATCTGACTGTTTCATAAGGGGCTTTTCCCTTTTGCTCAGCACCTCTCTTTGCTGCTGCCATGTGAAGAGGGATGTGTTTGCTTCCCCTTCCACCATGATTGTAAATTTCCTGAGGCCTCCCCAGCCATGCTGACCTGTGAGTCAATTAAACCTCTTTCCTTTATAAATTATCCAGTCTTGGGTATGTCTTTATTAGCAGTGTGAGAATGGACTAATACAATAATTAAGCAAATATTTTAGTAAATAAAAAGATATATCTTTTTCTTGAATAGAAAAACTGAATATTTTTATGTGGCATACAGTCAAACTGATCTGTAACATTATTTTATTTCCATTAACTATAATATGAGTTTGACCCTGTCAGGGGTGCTTTTTCATTCAAAGAAAAATAAAAATCTCAACATCAACAATCAATTTGATTTGAACAATCAAATGAGAATATTTAGTAAAATTCTGATGAGGAAGTATAAAGAAGTAGAAATTTGATAAGAAGGGAAAAGAGACTCCAAATATTAAAATTCATTGTGAGGTCTCAATGAGTAAAGTCATACTTCATTTTATTGTGCTTCACCTTATTGCATTTTTTTTTTTTTTTACAAATTGAAGGTTTTTGGAAACTGTGTAACAAGGAAGTCTATTATCAAACTAAAACCTTTTTGTGCAGTAAAGGAAACAACATAATGAAAAAGCAACCTATGGTATGAAAGAAAATCTTTGCAAACCATCTATTTGTTAAGAAATAAATATTTAAAATATATAAGGAACTCCTATAACTCAATGGTAAGGGGTGGGTGAAAGCCTGATTTTAAAATGGGCTGAAGACTGGAAGAGATATTTTTCCAAAAAAAGTGCAAATTGACAACATGTTTATGAAAAACTGTTCAATATGACTAGTTACCAGAGGAATGCAGATAAAAATTACAATGAGACATCCAAAATAAGTGAAAAAGGATCTTGAAGACACATTAGCACTCCCATATTCAATGCTGCAGTATTTGTAACAGCCAAGATGTGGAAACAACCTAAATGTCTATCAAATGATGAGTAGATAAAGAAAATGTGGTATATACATAAAATGGAACATTATTCAGCCATAAAAACAAGGAAATTCTACCATTTGTAATATGAATGAACTTTGAGGACATCATTACTAAGTGAATATAAGCCAGTCACAGAAAGAAAAATATTGCATGATTTCACTTGTCAGCTATCTAAAATGGATAAATTCATAGAATCCAAGAGCAGAATTGTGTTTATCAGGGGCTGGGTGTGGGGAAAATGGAATATTATAAATAAACATGCATAAAGTTTTACTTAAGCAAGATGAATAAGCTCTAGAGATCTGCTTGTACCTATAGTCAGCAACAGTGTATGGTACACTTTAAAAATTTATGACAGAATATCTCATGTTAAGTATTCCTACCATAATAAAAATACAGGCACACCTCATTTTATTGTGCTTTGCTTTATTGCCTTTCACAGATGCTGGGCTTTTTCCAAATTGAAGGTTAGTGGCAGTGCTGGATCAAGCAAGCCTGTAGTGCCATTTGTGCAACAACATGTGCTCACTTTGTGTCTCTATGTCACATTTTGGTAATTGCAATATTTAAAATGTTTTCATCATTATTATATCTGTTACGGTAATATGTTATCAGTGATCTCAGATGTTACTATTGTAATTGTTTTGAGGGTGCCATGAACTGTGCCCATATAAGATTGCAAACCTAGTTAAGTGTTGTGTTTGGTCTGACTATTGTACCAACTAGCCATTCCCTGTTGCTCTCTCTCTCATTAGGCCTCTCTATTCCCTGAGAAAAACAATATTGAAATCAGGCTAATTAATAACCCTACAATGGCCTCTAAGTGTTCAAGTGAAAGTAAGAATCCCACATCTCTCAGTTTAAGTCAGGAGCTAAAAATTATTACACTTAATGAGAAAGGCATGTCAAAAGCCAAAATAGGCTGAAAGCTAGGCCTCTTTCACCAAACAGTTATCTAAGTCATGAATGCAAAGTAAAAACTTTTTTTTTTCACTAGTGAAACAGCCTTATTGCTGATATGGAGAAAGTTTTAGTGGTCTGGATAGGAGATCAAACCAGTCACAACATTCCCTTAAGCCAAAGCCTAATGCAGAACAAACCCCTAACTCTCTTCAATTCTATGAAAGCTTTGAGAGGTAACGAAGCTGCAGAAGGTAAGTTTGAAGCTAACAGAAGCTGGTTTATGAGGTTTAAGGAAAGAAGCTCTCTCCAAAGCATAAAGTGCAAGGTGAAGCAGCAAGTGCTGATGGAGAAACTGCAAGTTATCCAGAAGATCTAAGATAATGGATGAAGGTGGCTACATAAACAACAGATTTTCAATGAAGATAAAACAGTCTGATGTTGGAAGAAGATGCAATCTAGGACTTTCATAGCTAAGGAGAAGAAATCAACGCCTAGCTTCAATGCTTCAAACAACAGGCTTACTCTCTTGTTAGGGACTAATGCAGTAGCTGACTTGAAGTTCAAGTCAATGCACTTTTACCATTACAAAAATGGTAGGGCCAGCCAGGCATGGTCTCATGCCTGTAATCCCAGCACTTTGGGAGGCTGAGATGGGTGGATCACTTGAGGTAAGGAGTTAGAGACCAGCCTGGCCAACACAGTGAAATCCCATCTCTACTAAAAATACAAAAAAAATGAGCTGGGCATGGTGTATGCCTATAATCCCAGCTACTTGGGAGGCTGAGGAAGGACAATTGCTTGCACCTGGGAGGCAGAGGCTGCAGTGAGCCAAGATCATGCCACTGCACTCCAGCCTGGGCAACAGAGCAAGATTCCATCTCAAAAAGAAAAAAAAAAGAAAAAAGAAAATGGTAGGGCCATTAAGAATGATGCTAACTCTATTCTGCCTGTGCTTTATAAATGAGACAGCAAAGCCTGGATGACAGCACATCTGTTTACATCATGGTTTAGTGAATATTTTAAGCCCCCTATTGAGATCTACTCCTCAGGAAAAAAAGAAGAAAAAGAAAAAGAAAAGATTCCTTACAAAATGCTGCTGCTCATTGACAATGCACCTGGCCACCCAAGAGTTCTGATAGAGGTGCACAGGAAGATGAATGCTGTTTTCATGCCTGCTAATACAACAGTGATTCTGCAGCCTATGGATCACGGAGTAATTTCAACTTTCAAGTCTTGTTACTTAAGAAATACATTTTGTAAAGCCATAGTTGCCATAGACAGTGATTCTTGTGATGGATCTTGGCATAGTAAATTTAAGATCTTTTAGAAAGAATTCACTATTCTAAATATTATTAACAACTGTACTTCATCGGAGGAGGTCAAAATAGCAATATTAACAGGAATTTGGAAGAAGTTTATTCCAACTCTCATAGATGACTTTGAGGGGTTCATGATGTCAGTGGAGGAAGTAACTGCAGATGTGGTGGAAATAGCAAAAGAACTAGAATTAAAAGTAGAGCCTAAAGATGACTGAATTGCTGCAACCTCATGATTGAACTTGAATGGATGAGGAGTTACTTCTTATGAATGCGCAAAGAAAGCGGTTTCTTGAGATGGAATCTCCTCCTTGTGAAGATGCTTTGAACATTGCTGAAATGATAACAAAGGATTTAGAATATTACGTAAGTTTGGTTGATAAGGCAACAGCAGAGTTTGAAAGGATTGACTCCAATTTTGAAAGAAATTCTACTGAGGATAAAATTATATCAAACAGCATTGCATGCTACAGAGAAATCTTTCATAAAAGGAAGAGCCTGTCAATGTGGCAAACTTCATTGTTGTCTTCTTTTTAAAAATTGCCACCGTAAGCTTCAGCAACCACCACCTGGATTAGTCAGCAACCATCAACATCAAGGCAAGACTCTCCACCAGCAAAAAGATCAGGACTTGCTGAGGGCTCAGAGGATTATTAGCATTAAAATAAAGTATACACATTATTTTTAGATATAATACCTTTACACACATAATAGGCTTTAGTATGGTGTAAAGTTTGGTATAGTTACATGCACTGGAAAACCAAAAATTTTATGTGACTCACTTGATTGTGATATTTGCTTTATTGCAGTGGTCTAGAACAAAACCTGCAATATCTCCAAGGTATGCCTGTACATACATACATACATACATACATACATACATAAATGCAGTTCAAAGTATTAGAAAATACACCTGAGTAAAAGCTGGATGTTTTATCCTTGCTCTACCTTGAGTAAGTTATGAAATCTTTCCCAAGGTCTCCATTGAGACATTTTCTCAGAAGTTTAGTTTCCCAATCTGCAATTAGTATATAGATGTACAAAGCTTTATGACATCAAAACAACACACATGAAAAGCTTTATTTTATTTTACATTACTTCAAGATGTAGACTTCATAATAGAAAGAAAATATTTGAAGAAAGATTCATGTGTTATTTTTAGCAAATGAAGTTATGGTTCTCATTCTGTTTAAAACTGCTTCCCAAGGTAGTTTTCTGCATAGATGAATTATTCTTCTTCAGGGAAAATATGTTCAATAACTTGTTACTTAGCATCTGCCTCCTCACTTCCAATATTGACAGCATATTTGTATTCTTTTCTATACCATTTGGTAGAGGGAACAGTGTCTCCTTTTTGTGCTGCACTTAATTTCAAATTGTTAATATTACAAACAAATTTCAGTTGTTAGCATTACAAAACAAAGCCTTGAAGTAACAACAGAATACTTTATATATGAGATTGAATATACTTTCACCTCTTGCTCAAACTTAACACTAAATAATATTATCCACAAATGAAATATTTTAGCAGCTTAAAGGATGTTTTATGAATATAAATTATGTTCTTCCACTGTTATCATGGATACTGGTTACTTTGGCCAAATAAACAACTTGCTTTTGTATAATCATCCTATATTTAGAGCTTATATTCATATCTTCCAAAATACAGAGGAGTTGATCAGATTTTACAGACGTGCATACAGCTTTGTTCTGCATCAACTTGAGCACGATTTCAAGAAGCAAACTCTGCCAACAGCATTATGAGAGATGTAGACATTGTACTTTATATAAAAATCAGCCAAAAAGGGAACTTAAGTATCAGGGGGTCTCTAATGTTGTGGGAAAGAGAAATTAAGACAATCCAAATGTGCATATCTCTGTGCTTCACTTCCTTCATCAGTAAAAGTGGATACAAATGTTAAATAACCACTACTAGTGCATCCTGTGCAACAGGCATGGTTCTCAGTGTTTTACTGCATTATTCCATCTAATTCTCCAGCAACCCAGGAGGTTTTAGTAACTTCCCTAAGATCACAGCGTCATCTCTCACTGCTACCTCCTCTGGGCAGCATCATGTCTGCATCTAACCTTTTGTCCACACAGGTCACATCTTATTGATTCTATTTCTGTTAAAATAAAAAGCCTCTTTGCATAAAGTTATTCTCATTGCTACATCCATGCATCTGGAATCATAATCACCCTAGCATAAGACCCTGAGATGTCAGAAGGGTATCTCAGTCACAAACCCACATAAGAACAATAAGGCCAGATAAGTGTACAATCCTCAAAACAAGAATTTTATTTTATTTGACAGGGAGAAGGAGATTGCAACGGAATACTGGAGGAGAACAAGTAGGGAAGCTACTTTTACTATAATTTTATATATAAATTATTTCAGGTATGAAGGCATTATCGTAGTGAGATAAGGAAGAAAGTTTAATTCAAGAGATGTTACAGATAAAGAGTCATGACATACTGACAGACTGGAAGCAAAAGTAAAAGTAAAAGAAAAATCAAAGTTAAGTGCAAGTTCCTGAGTCTAGGACCCTGGAAAAGCAATTTTGGAGAAGAGAGACAATTTGAGAAGACAAATTTTGGTGTTGACAGGCTTCATTTTCTATATAGCCTGTGTTCACTTTCTGCAAACAAGAATATTTGATTAATCAAATACCTCATTCCCCAACTATACTAAATACCAAAACAAATATAACACTGTTATCAGAGATAAATCCTAGAGGCTACCAGGTTTCTTATAAGCTACATATAGTGCTCTAAAATAAGAAATTATTTCAACTTTGTAAAAATTTAAATATATAATTGAGGGGTATGTGTGTGTGTGTGTGCCTGTGTGTATGACAGATGGAGAGAGAGAGAGAGAGAGAGAGAGGAAGAAAGAAGAAAAATAGAAATAAAATTAGTTAATCTTGCAATAGTATTGGTTAGAAGAAATACTTTTATTTCAGAGAAGACTTCCCATGGAAGAATACAGATTTTAGGACAGAAGATTGGGCTTCATTGCTAATAGTGATTAGATAAGTAAACCTTACTTACTTTATTAAATAAACAGAAAGAATAATTCAAATTAATTATTCACTTGCTTCTTGATCCAATGATAATCTGCCAAAAGTGAAACATAAGGATTTCTCTTAATTAAATTGAAAATAAATAAAAACATTTGTTTAGCTTGACTTCTGTGGAAACTTTTCAAGTATATTGGCCTAACGTAATTAATTTATTCTCCCTTCTGGCAAAGCCAAATGTTATAATCATAAACTAATTGAGAAAAATTTTATCTAATTAAGGCACAACATTTATAATTTTTAAAATAACTAATGCTTGTTGATGTTCATTCATTGTTTTGGAAAAATTATATCTCCTTTTCAGGCTCACCATCAAACATGAAAATGTTTATAAAAACATAAAGAATATCACTAAAACATTTATTCAAGCAAGTCAAAAAATAAAATAAAATTTTGTATTGAAAAAATATATAACATACGTAATCATCCTTCTCTTTTACTTATTTTACTACTTTACTGATAATGTACTTTAAAAATGTGAGCTGAAAGGAATTACAGGTGCAAAAGTACTTGTCTCTGTTAAAATGTAAAGAGCAACTCTAGGTAATAGACGTTGATTTATTCTGTGTTTAAGTCAAGGTAACAGCTGTTTCCAATTCAGGAGGCAAATGAACAACAAAAACCTTGTGGGCTCATCCACTCTTTAGTCTTTGGCACCCTGCAGAATAATTGAACTGAGTTTGGCACAGAAGCATCTGCAACGTATTTGCCACAAGAAAGAATTTTGGAACATCAACTGTATCGATGTAAAAGTATATTTTGTGGTGGCTTTCCAATCAGTTTGAAATTTTTACAGAAACAAATGGGGGTTGGGGGGAAGCTCACGTAATTTTAGACATAAGCTTACTTCTGCTTTCCCACAGCGTAAACTGGCACTTTAGGGAAATTTCTGAGATAGTGGCTCACAGAAGGAACTGAGGGCTGGTCCTCTTCCCATTTCCCCAGACTCTCTTGGTATTAGTTAGGAACAAAGTACACCAGGGATTCCACTTGAACTGAAATTGTAGTTGGGAGGACACAAAAGCTTAATTTAGAAGGAAATATTAACATTCACAAGAAAAATAATCTATGTCTGGAAAAAGATAAAATACTGTAATTAGAGTGTCTGTTCAGAATCCTCTTTAGCTGTGAGCTGTGTTTGGGTTGCCTAAGTTACTGGGTCTAGGTTCAAACAGGCATTCAGGCCCTTTCTGACATTTCTCTTTAAATTTGAATTCTTTGGGGTATGTTTTATGCCTTGAAAAATGGAATAGAAGTATTTACACTTATTTCTTCAGCAAAGGCAGATTTTAAAGAGCAGCGTTCTTTTTGGAAGAGAATTATTTCATTTGTTCAATTAATTTTATTTGTTCAATTAAATTTTATTTGTTCAATTTTATTTGTTCAATTAAAGAGCACTGTTTTTCCCCCATTCTTGAGAAATACAACACATTTCTGTTCTTTTCCTTCTCCATACGTCATGGAGATGGGAGCATAGAGAACGACACCTACTCTGGTTGAGTCTCTCTCTGGTAGTAGCAAATAATCTGGGAACTTCTTTGTAGACAAGAATGAAGAATGATGGAGTGGGTGGAATGGAATTTCACCCACAGGGTTCCTCTAGAGACAGAACTTCCTTAAGGTCTCTAATAACCATCCTTCTGCAGTACAGTTAGCTAACATTTCTGAACTCTGTTTGGACTCTATTTCTTTTGCTTCAATTCAACACTTTTATTTCAAAGCTACAGACAAACCTAATGACCCCTATACAGAAGTGATTTATTCGTTACATTCCATTGATTTAGCGCTAAGCTTGTGAGGATTTCTTTAAACTTTTATTATAAATATATTTGTTACTTTCCATTTTTTGTATTTAATTTTCAAAAAAATACTCTGGTAATTGTGCTAGTAATCATTGTTCTCATTAATTCTGGCCCCTGTGTTGTCTTGTTGCCTTTTAAATTCTGTTCCAAATGTCTTTTAAGTGGTATACCACTCTGCCCTTCACTTGGACATATAACTAATAAACTAATAAGATGCACAGAAGAACTAATGCTAAACTATTTGCTGCAAGTTCTGGAGTAAAAGGAATCAGCAAAAGGATAGAAAATTGACATTTAAAATGAAATCAAAATAGTATCATTTATTATTATGTCATGAAAATAAAGGAATGTGTCTTCTGTTGAAAAAAATTAAAAACCTCATGCTATAATATTTACATTAGAATTTTCATCCATAATGGGGGGGGGAAAGACCTATTGAGTGTACTCCCCATCCTTTCAAGAAGGTGATAGATATTTTTGTTTGTTTAACTTGGATATGTGAGATGTAGTTAGTCATAATATAGTGTAAGGAAACTGTATGTTTCAGCAGAAAACTATGCATTGTCTATAGCTCACCTTTCTCTTTTATCTGGCTGTGAGTCTATGGGAGCTATTTTGCAACTCTTGTAAGCTGTCAATAACTGATAGCAATAGAAAATAATTATTGTCTATAAACATGCAAATTTCACCTTCAGGTAGAGGTTCAACTGACTTCCTAATCTAGTTTTGCCTGCCTTTGCACATTCATGTCAACATTCCTTTACTCTAAATAATAAGTTTCTGCTCTTTGGATTTTTTCTTTGAACTGATTGTAACACCTCAGTGGTTTCCTCATTAATAAGTTAAATACAACCTTTAACTTGTGTTTGTTTTTATATCTGTAAAGAGTCATGATTTTACTCTCTTTTGAAAATTGCCTTTTAACAATGGTAAAACACTAAGTAAATCACACAAAGGGCATAGGAGCTTTCTTTGATGAAATTCAAGCAATGGCATTTTGGACTAGAATTCTATATAAAGAAAGAAATTCAAGCCCAAACAGCCTCATTTAAATATGCACCCCTTCTATACATACTTTTTTTATTAATAACATTTACTACATTCTCCCTTATGTTGGAATTTTGCACATACTTGACTACTGCTGTCAACCAGGTTTGTATAGTGGACATTTCTTAGTTGCTAACCCAGCCTGAGTTAATCCTCCCTTCCTCTTTTTTGATAGCATCCAGATTTTTAAGAGCACATCCTCCCTCATTGTGGAACAACCATAATATCTAGCTGGGATTGTTCTTACTCAAGAACTTCAGATGTGAGCCCTAATTGGTCTAGACAAGTAATACATTCCTATCACCTTTGCCAGAGCCATTGGTTTACAGATGGACATATGAACCAAAGTTCCTCCATAAAGGTGAAACTCAAGTCTCTATTCAAGCAGTTTGGGGAGCTATTGACAGAAACAGAAGCTGATCCTGGAAAGAAGGCAACCTTACAATGAACCTGACACTACAAAGGGTGAAGTGAAGAGAAAACAAAAAACAAAACCAAAAAACAGTTCACAGATCATTGGCTTTGCTGAATCACTGTGCCAAACCACCCTGAAGCATACGTGTCCTGTAGGCTTTGCAATCACATGAGAGAACAAATTTTCTTATTTTTTAATCCAGTTTGAGTCGGTTTTCATTTACTTGCATCAAAATATTTCCCGTATGATACATATTGTAGGTTTTCTGAGATTCGAACCTCTAATACGCTATTTTCTTAATACCTCCCAGAGCAAAAACTATGCACTCAAAGATGTTTTTAAATTGTATTACACTTAAAAAAAAAACTTGCACTCTTTCCAATTTTTACACTCCATTCCATTCTGGTTTATTTATTTATTTTTTTTTTACAGCCCCTTTATCTCTGGCTTCTATCTTGTTTCTCATTTCCTCCAATACTTATTCCCTTAATTGTGACTAAAGTATCTGTTTATTCCTCTACCTCTTACTTCAGGTATTTCATTTTGTACTATTAGCAAAAAATATTTATATTGTTTCTAACTGGATTATGAAGACTTCTTAACTACCAAAGCTCTTCCATAGTGAGATAAGACAGAAGAGGCGGCCCATGAAATACAACCTAACTGATATAATCTTTTCATCAGCTTTATGGATGCTCTGCATGCCCTCAACTTTCTTCTTCAATTATAAATTGTCCTATTAGATATTAATAAATCATTAGAATAAATTGAGCTTTGTCTTCATCAATTGCTATTTTAGAAGAAAAGAACAATCTCAAACACCTGTCTAAAATGAAGTTGCACAATTGCACAATTAGGTAAGTAGAATGACAGTTTTGAGGGCACATTAAAAATATCTGTTGATTCAACCTCATTAATTGTCAAAGAAATGGAGATTAAACAAAACATATTAATTTCCTCTCCCTTTCTATCAGAAAACATTTTTAAAGTAACAACAAATGCCAGAGAGGGTTTGGTGAAATATACATTCTTATCCATTTACCAGTGGGAGAATAATACTGAAAAGCACTTTGGCAATGTGTATAAGGAGTCTTTATACTTGTAGACAGTGCTTTGATTAAATGAACTGAGAAAGACTTCTTTATGCATATAAGTATGCATTTCAGTGATATTTATAATGGTGAAATTTGGGAGCAGTCTAAATGCTCAGTAGTAAGTGATTAGTTATGACATATCTTCACAGTGAAACAGTATATGTTGCAAAGAAATGGTGTTTATAAAGTATTTTTTAAAACATAAGTGCTTACGTTTGATAAATGACAAACACATAATGAAAATTAGAAAGATTAATAAAATGCAAGAATATTTTAAAAGATTATGTGTGAACAGCAATCCTGAAAGGACTATTCTTTAAAAGTTATGTTAACCATGCTTGTCTTTAGGTGACAGGAATATAGATAAAATTTCTCTTTTCTGTTTTTTGTAGGCAGAAAAGTCTTTTTTTAAAAAAAAATGTGCATTTAAAGACAAGCATGGCTTCTCCAATGATCCTTCTTTGCGCTTATCTAAATAACTTCATCTATTTAACTGTTCATTATAGGGTTTTGGGTCCCCTCTTAGCCTTGTGTACATGTGATACAAACAACTGAATGCAACATTTCATGCCTGAGGTAAAAAGCACACAAACAAACAAACAGAGAAACAACAAAAATCTGGTGAAACCAAAAAAATGCGTATCTGTTGATTTAGATATTTATTTTATCAAGTTGAAATACTTGCATTGTTTTTAATAGCAAAAACATGAAAAAATACTTAAATGTCCTTGAAAAGGAGAATGGTTTAATATGTTGTATGAGATGCTGAATATACAAACAGACAATTTCCAGACTATACATGATAATAGAACTCTGAGCTACAACATCTGCAACAACCGTTCAGGAAGACAAATGCCAACCTCTCCAAAAATCAACTGAGAATGGTCAGAACTTGGTAAATGGTTGCCACCTTCCCTATGTTTTGTTTCTTCTTCCATCTCGGTATGAAAGAGGGAAAGTAAAATATGCTCCCCAAACCAGCCATATCACACTTCCAGTTAACTGTTTCCAGTTTCTCCATGCCTACGATTTCCAATCAGAGCATACAGCAGTTTTTCCCTTTTGTTCACTCTAAAGTTTTCTCACTTCCCTGCTTGCCCTTGAGTTATTGCCAGATGCGAGATGGTGGCTGACTTCCTTGCTATAGCAAGCTCTGAATAAATAGTGCCTGTTTATTCTGAGTGGTCTTTGTTTATTCCCATATATGGTATCTTCACTTAATGGAATGTTTTATAGCCTTTAGAAGGAATCAAAAGACCTTTATGATATATTTTAAGAAAAAAAGCAAGTTACATGCAATAGGAACTCCTCTATACTTTGGAATATAAATTAGATCAATATGTAGTAAAATTGAAGAAGTGCCTACCTTATGACACAGTTAGTTCACTCAGGTATAAGCTTTAGAGATTTTTCTTGCATATGAACACTATGTATAAAATATCAATAGCCTCATTTTTGTAAAGGAAAAAATTAAGAAATAATTCAAATGATCACCATCAAATGATTAGATCAACAAATTGTGTAATATTCACATGGTGAGGTTCTATGATATTTAAAGAATCAATAAGCAAAAGCTGTATGCATTAATAGTAATGGATCTCTAAACCAAAATGTAGAATAAACAAAGAAACTTAGAAAAATATGTGTAGGATGATATAATTTACATGTAGATCAAACCAGACAAAATTAAAATATGTATAATTTTGGTGTGCTGTAAAATAGTAAAAATATAAGGAAAAGCAAAAGAACATTTCAACTACAATTTAAAAGTATTGGAGGAGAAGTATCATTGAGGAGGGCATACAACTTGAAGAGTACTTATAATATACCATTTCTTAAACAGGTGATTTGAGTTTTTTCATCATTCTTTAACTCTTACATTTATGCATTATCTATACTACCGTATGCTTGACATATGTCATGATAAAATATTTTTTAAAACAAAGTTGCATATTCTAAAATCTATATGGAAAGGCACAGAACCTAGAACAGCTAAAATAGTTTTGAAAAAGAAGAATAAAATGGGAGAAATAACTCTACCTGCTGTCAAGACATATTATTATTAAAATAATAGTAATTATGACAGTGTGGGATTGGCCATCTACAGACAAAAAATTAACTCCCACCTACATACCAAATCTTTTACAAATACTAACTCAAATGGATCATAAACTTGGATGTAAAACATAAAATTATAAAACTGTTAGAAAAAAATTATAGAGAAAATCTTTTAGATCTAATGCTAGGCAATCAGTCCTTAGACTTGAAACCAAAATTGTGAGTCTCAAAAGAAAAAAATTGATAAATTGGACCTCATCAAAATTAAAAGCTTCTGCTTTGAGAAAACCTCAGTAGAAAGAATGAAAAGACAAGGCAGACTCAGAAAAAATATTTGAAAACCACATATCTGACAAAGGACTGATATTTAGAACACAAAAAGAACTCTCGGAATTCAACGGGAAAAAAAATCTAATTAGTAAAAGGCAAAGACATGAAGAGACATTTCACCAAAGAGAATATGCAGATGGCAAAAAAGCACAGGAAAGAATTTTATTATTAGCCATTAGAAAAATGCAAATTGAAATCACAAGGAGCTATTACTACACACCTAGAATGGCTGAAGGCTAATAACACCAAATGCTGGACAGGATGCAGAGAAACTGAATCTCTCACACACTGCTAGTAGGAATGTAACATGGCATATTTTTTGAAACTTTTGAAAAACTTAAAAACAGTATGTTAGTATCTTATAAAGTTAAATATACTTACAATATGACATAGCAATCACACTGCTATATGGTTCATTCAGAAATAAAAACATAGTCCATATG
This sequence comes from Pongo pygmaeus, assembly GCF_028885625.2. Taxonomy (NCBI): domain Eukaryota; kingdom Metazoa; phylum Chordata; class Mammalia; order Primates; family Hominidae; genus Pongo; species Pongo pygmaeus. Next base: position 109,079,552 of record NC_072384.2, on the reverse strand, counting down.
AAGATTCCTATGTGAGGGTTCACAGTAGCCTTATTTACAAAAGCCAAAATCTTGAAGCAACCCAAATACTGATCAATCATGAACGCATAAACAAATTGTGGTATAATTATGATACAGAATACTACTTAGCAATAAAAAGGAATAAAATATTAATGCATATAACAACATAAGTGAGTCTCAAAAACATACAAAGTGAAAAAATCAAACACAAAAGACTACATAATATTTAATTTAATATATATAGAACATCTATAAAGGCAAAACTATAGTGACAGAAAGCAGATTGGTGGTTGCCTGGGTTGGGAATCACGAGAGGAGATTCATTGCAGAAGGGCAGAGAAAACTTGCTAGAGTGATAGAACTGCTCTGTATGTTTGTGGTAGTAATTTTTACATGATTGCATATGTTATAGGCTGAATTGTGTCCCTGTATTAGTATGTTTTCATATTGCTATAAGGAACTACCTGAGACTGGGTAATTTATGAAGAAAAAAGTTTTAATTCACTCAAAGTTTCACAGGCTGTACAGGAAGCATGGCTGGGATGGCCTCAGGAAACTTACAACATGGTGAAAAGTGAAGGGGAAGCAGGCACATCTTTACATGGCAGAGCGAGAGAGAGAGTGAACAAGGAAGTGCTACACACATTTAAACAACCAGATCTCATGAGAACTCACTATCATGAGAACGGCAAGGGGGAAGTCGACCACCATGGTCCAATCACTTCCTATCAGGCCCCTCCTCCAACATTCAGGATTACAATTTAACATGAGATTTGGGTGGGGACATGGAGCCAAACCATATCAGTCCCCATTAAAATTTATATGTTGAAGTCCTAACCCCCAGTACTTTAAAATGTGACCATATTTAGAGAAAGGGTCTTGAAAGTGGTAACTAAGATTATTAGGAGGAACTAAGATAATTAAGTTAAAATTAGTTCATTAGGGTGGACTTTAATCCAAAATGATTAGTGTCCTTATAAGAAGAGGAAGTTTGGACATAGACATAGACAGAGGGAAGACAATGTGAAGACACAAGGAGAAAAAGGTCATCTAAAAAACCAAGAAGAGAAGAAGAGATCCTTCCCCCACAACCTTCAGAAAACCAACCTGCTTATCCTTGATCTTAAACTTCTAACCTCCAGAACTCTAAGACAATAGATTTCTGTTGTTTAAGCTTCCTAGCCTATGGTAATTTGTTATGGCAACCCTAGCAAACTAATTCTGCATGCAATTATGAAATTGTACACTTATGGTTGGCAAATTTTACTATATGTGAGTTATACCCAATAAAGCTTGTGTGGGGGGGGCATAAAACAGTCCCACTATCATTAGAAATAATAATAATAATCGTTTTATTCCTGAAGGCTTTGTTATTACTCATTTGACTCAACTTCTCACTTCCAACTGCCTTGAAAGCAGTGATTACTGTTTTTCTACCTCTCAGGGAGTAGAAAAGTAAGACCCTTTTCTACTGAATAGCTAAGCAAGACCCTTCCGTCCTGCAGGTTCGAAGTACTGTCAATTTAACAAATCAAATTAGTGATTTATCCCAGGGTACCAGTACACATTTATCTTATTGTGATAACAGAGGTAGTTTGCTCTCTAAAACTGAAAAAGTAAGAATATATAATAGGCAAGTTTCTTAGGATAAGCTTTTTCAAAACCGGAAGATGAAAAATGAATAATTTTTCAATACATATCAGGCAATGTCATTTTAAATTAAATTTTTGCCCTTGTGCCTACCTTTCAGTGAAAACAAACAAACAAAGCTTTATTTGTGAGAGGCAAGGCAATATACCAGGAAGGCTCTCAGGAGATTTCTCAAAACAGCATATCAAATGTACAAAATAAAATAGTACAGAGCAACTGTTCTATGGGAGTTTGCGGTCTTACTTGATTTTCTTTGAAATTTACTTATAATTATGATCTTTCTTTTAGAAAGTAAAATCATGTCATTTTTTATGTCATGATGAACAGAGAAGATAGAAAACAGATAATTAATTTCAATAAATATTCCCTAGTATATTCTCTGCATGAAAACAATAAGATGGTACAAATTTGAAGATAATGTATGATCTTTGTGGCCGGGAGTTCTAATTAAGTGTAATCATATGCAATTGCCATTGTTGGCTCAAGAAGATTTAACAATTATTGTTGCAGACAGGATGGGGGATGATAGTAACCTAGGTGATTTTATTTGATTTTATTCTGCTATCCTTTTGAAAGGACTGATGATCTTCTAGGACACCTACAATATCCAGCTCCTCTGAAATTCAAGAAAATACATCACTACAGTGATCAGGAAAAGGGACAATACTTTGTGTGAGTCGGGATGAAAAATTACTTAAACAGATGCCTAAAGTTATGCTATAGAGGTTGATGAAGAATGACCAGGAAACTAGAGGAAATCTAGAAATCTTGATCTGAACATTATAGAACTGGAGGCCAGGGCAGCTGACATTGGTCTATAAGGTTAGTGGGTTAGAGAAAAGGAGGACTGTACAGACAAATGAGAGAAAGGTCTGGAAGCAAAGTGTTCCAAGTCAGGATTTTTTAAACCCAATTTATGGATTTATCTATGGCAGAAAGTTCCAAGGCATTTCATACAATTCAAAATCAAAAGTGACAAATGTTTTTCTCTCTGCATCATTTTATTTTCTGCTTGCACATAGAAGTGTAAGCTAACAGGAATCAATAAAGTGATTTTTTTAGGCAAGACACGACCTTGAGAAAAGTTGTCACATGCCAGCCTGATTGTTGGAGTACATTTTAGACATGGCAGATAGATCAGAACCTCAGAGCCAAAAGGATGTGTAGATCTCAGAAAACCAGAAGCCAAATCTCATCCCACAGTCCAGTGTTTGAGGCAACAAATCACCGTATGCCTTTTACCTCATCTATAGTTCCGAAATGTGTCATCTCACCTGAGGTGAGAATTAATAAAGAACATAGCAAGAGTATTCTTTGGAGAATGCTATGATTATACCAGTGGGTCTTAAAATGTTCTGAAGGAATTGTCAGGTTTGGTGAGAGTTTCTTGGTACTTACTGCACAGAAAATGTGGTCCTGGTAAATGTATTTAGTTTGTCTTAGAGCCCAGGGCTTCTGGATATTGCTGTCACATAGCAATATTCATACAATAATTTTGGAAGGCTTCAGAACTTCAAAACAGTTTGTGAACTTTGTTTTCTATCATTTGGGTCTTTATTAAAGAAAAGTAAGATACTGCTCTTTATAAGATTGTTTGTATTCTGATCTTTAGACCACAGTGCTATTAGAGTATGAGAGGGTAAGGGAAAATGAGATAAATGAGGGAGAGAGAGGGACAAATTTTGGTGGGTAAAGCATAGAAGAGTTGTCCTACATTTTCACATGATGGAAGTCTTCCTGTTTTTCCTTATTCTGCATTTCTTCTCATTTTGAAAAGTGACATTTTTAAAAATCTTGGCCAGGTGTGGTGGCTCACGTCTGTAATCCCAGCACTTTGGGAAGCCGAGGCGGGCAGATCACGAGGTCAGGAGATCAAGACCATCCTGGCTAACATGGTGAAACCCTGTCTCTACTAAAAATACAAAAAACAAACAAAAAAATTAGCCGGGCATAGTGGTGGGCGCCTGTAGTCACAGCTACTTGGGAGACTGAGGCAGGAGAATGGTCTGAACCGGGGAGGCAGAGTTTGCAGTGAGCCGAGATCGCACCACTGCCCTCCAGCCTGGGGAACAGAGTGAGACTCCATCAAAAAAACAAACAAAAAAAACCCTTTATTTCTTTTCTGAATTAACCTATTGAAGATAATATTTGTTTCCTTTAAAAACTGCCTCTAGTGAGAAAATACAAATTAAACTTTCAGTGGTTTGGAACAATTGACTCCCCATTTGAAAAATAAATCAGATGTCAGCCTGACTCAAAAAAACAAATTGCCTCTTCACCTGAGAAGAGAGATCTGTAAAGTTTGGATCTGCCTAAATATGTTGACAAGTGGGTTTCATCTTAGGAAAAAGCATGTGTAAGCAGTGTTATCCAAGACTGCAAATGCATATAAAAGAAAAACAAGTGCAGAAATAAAAATCTACTTGGAATATTTTCCCCTCCACTCAAAGTGGAAAGCAAATCACATTAACAGATATTTATTGAAATACCTTCTGTTCTCCCTGACAGTTAATAAAACTGTCACAGGGACAAATAAAACTAACCACAGGGAGAAAATTAGAAAAGTTTAATAAAGTGAAAATATAACAATACCATGGGTTACAATAATACATGTATTCATCTCTTAGGGGCTGCCATAAACTGGGTATCTTAAACAACAAAAATTCATTGTCCCATCTTAAACAACAAAAATTCATTGTCCCACATTCTGTAGGCTAGAAGTCCAACATCAGTGTGTCTGCAGGGTTAGCTCCTTCTGAAAGTGATGAAAGAATATTCCCCGTGTCTCTCTCCTAGCTTCTGGTGGTTTCCTGGTAATCTTTGGCATTCTTTGGTTTGTGGATGGATCACCCTGATTTCTGCCTTTATCTCTACATGAGGTTCTCCTTATGTAATTGTCTATGTCTGTGTCCAAATTTCTTTTTTTATAAGGACATCAGTCATATTGGATTAGCATCCACCCCAGTGAACTCATCTTAACTTGATTATCTGCAAGACTCTATTTCTAAATGAGGTCACAGTCACAGGTACCAGAGGTTAGGACTTCAATATGTTTGCAGAGGATATAATTTAACACATAACAAATATTGTTGCTTATTTGTAGTAAACACTCACTCTATGAGCTAATTTGCTAACTAGATTAAAATACAACTATTCCAACGACATCCTTCACAGAACTAGAAAAAAAATTTTTTTAATTCATATGAAACCAAAAAAGAGCCTGAATAGCCAAGTCAATCCTAAGCAAAAAGAATAAAGCTGGAGGCATCATGTTACCTGACTTCAAACTATACTATAGGGCTACAGTAACCAAAACAGCATCGTACTGGTACAAAAGCAGACACATAGACCAATGGAGCAGAATAGAGAGCCCAGAGATAATGGTGCACAACTACAACCATCTGATCATCAACGAAGCTGACAAAAACAAGCAATAGGGAAAGGACTCCTGTGATGGTCAATATTGAGTGTCAACTTGATTGGATTGAAGGATGCCAAATATTTTTCCTGGGTGAGTCTGTGAGGGTGTTGCCAAAGGAGATTAACATTTGAGTCAGTGGACTGGGAAAGGCAGACCCACCCTCAATCTGGGTGGACACAGTCTAATCAGCCACCAGCACAGCTAGAATAAAAGTGAGCAGAAGAACATGGAGACTAGACTGGCTAATTCTTCTGGCTTCCAGCTTTCTCCCATCCTGGATCCTTCTTGCCCTCGAACATTAGACTCCAAGTCCTTCAGCTTTTGGACTCTTGGACATACACCAGTGATTTGCCAGGGGCTCTTAGGTTTTGGCCACAGACTGAAGCCTGCACTATCGGCTTCCCTACTTTTGAGGTTTTGGGACTAGGACTGGCTTCCTGGATCCTCAGCTTACAGATGGCCTATTATGGGACTTCACCTTGTGATCATGTGAGTCAATTTGCCTAATAAAATCCCCTTCATACATACATCTATCCTATTAGTTCTATCTGTCTAGAGAACCCTGACCAATACAACCCCCTATTCAATAAATGTTACTGGAATAACTAGCTAACCTTATGCAGAAGATTGAAACTGGACCCCTTCCTTACACCATATATAAAAATCAACTCAAGATGGATTCTAGACTTAAATGGAAATCCTAAAATTATAAAAACCTTGGAAGATAACCTAAGAAATATCATTCTGGACATAGGAATGGGCAAAGATTTCATGAGGAAGACACAAAAAGCAATTAAAATAAAAGCAAAAATGGACAAATGGGATCTAATTAAATTAAAGAGCTTCTGCACTGCAAAAAGAAACCAAAACTATCAACAGAATAAACAGAAACCTACAGAATGGGAGAAAATTTTTGCAAAATATGCATCTGATAAAGGTCTACTATCCAGAATCTATAAGGAACTTAAACAAATTAACAAGCGAAAAACAAACAACCCCATTAAAAAATGGGCAAAGGACATGAACACACACTTTTCAAAAGAAGACATACACACAGCCAACAAGTGTATGAACGAAATACTCAACATTACTAATCATTAGAGAAATGCAAATCAAAACCACAGTGAGATACCACCTCACACCAATTAGAATGACTATTAATAAAAAGTCAAAAAAAAACAGATGCTGGTGAGGTTGTGGGGAATGCTTATATACTGCTTGTGGGAGTGTAAATTAATTCAGCCATTGCAGAAAGCAGTGTGACAAATCCTAAAATCATAAAAACAGAATTACCATTTGACCCAGCAATCCCCTTATTGAGTATATACCCAAATGAATATAAGTCATTCTGCTATAAAGACACATGCACGTGTATGTTCATTGCAGCACCATTCCCAGTAGCAAAGTCATGGGATCAACCTAAATGCCCATCAACTGTAGACTGATAAAGAAAATGTGCTGCCTATACACCATGAAATACTTTTTGGTCGTAAAACAGAATGATATCACGTCCTTTGCAGCAACATGGTTAGAGCTGGAGGCCATTATCCTAAGCAAACTAACACAGGAACAAAAAAACCAATATCGCATGTTCTTACTTGTAAGTGGGAGCTAAATGATGAGAACACATGGACACATAAAGAGGAACAACAGACAGTGGGGCCTACAGGAGGGTGAGAGGAGGGAGAGGTTCTGAAAAAGTACCTATCAGGTACTATGCTTAGTACCTGGGGGACAAAATAATCTGTACACCAAACCTCCATGACATAAGTTTACCTACATAATAAAGCAGCACATGTACCCCTGAACCTTAAATGAAAGTTAAAAGAGAAAACAAAAAAGATGACTATCTTTCAGCAGACTTCACATGGTCAAGGAGAGAGTCTGGGGTAATAAGAAGGTTTGACAATAGAAAAGCCCCTCAGCATTTGGATGCTGAGGTCCGTGTCTGTTTCTTTGGGCTACCTTACAGACATGCAAGACAACAGCTATTCTCTTCAGGAAGCAGCATCAAAGAGGATTCTGAACTCAGAAACCACAAGCCCAACACAGCAGAGAGACAGGTGATGGAGCCTCATGTGTTCAACAGCATAGAAGGAAACCAATAAAATTTGGAAAATGGTTGATTCTATTAGTTATCTGTACTGCATAATAAAAGCTGCTAGAAAAGGCACAAAAACATGTGTTATTGGGGGGTTTTGTCTATCTTTTTAGATTTTTTTGCTTTAGAAAAAGACTTTGTTCTTCATTTGTCTTAGTTCTTTCTCCAGCAAGGCAATACTGAACATGTCACAAAATACAGATAAGCAAAAAAGAGACTTCTTTTCTGAAGACTGTCAGTAGGCCTCTCTTGAAGTCTTCCTGAAAGGTGATACAGACTTTCGTCATCATCCTCCAAGAGGAAACTATTATCAGATTTTGTCTGTGGCAGTGGTTCTCAAAGTGTGGTCCACAGACCATCAGCATCAGCATCACCTGGGAATTTTTCAGAAGTGGAAATTCATTGGTCCCATCCCCAGACCTCCCAAATCAGACACTTGGAGGGTGAGTTCAGGCCATCTGTGTTTTAGTAAGCCCTCAAAGAAGTTCTGAAGTTCCCTCAAATTTGAGAATCACTGATCTCCACTAAAGTAAAATATTGCTTTCCAAAACAATTTAAACAAAAACTATCAGACTTCTTCATAATCAGTGTTTATGGTTTGCTTTAAGTAGTATGTTTAATATTAAAGGCTATAGTGCTCCCTTGAATATTTGTTAATGAAATTTTAGAATTATTTTGTTTTAGAAAGCTATACATGTCATGATGTTTTAGTGATGCATGTTCAAACTTACTCTGAGAGGAGAATTATTCTTATAAAAGCAGCCATTGCCAAAAAGATTTCAGACACAGCAGTTTTGTCCCTCTCATTCAGATTAGAAAAGCCTTCTTGTAGGAGCTCTGAAAACTTTATTTGCTTTGAGTATCTTGCTTTAGACAGTTTTTAAAACACAAATGTCATCTTAGACCTGCTGAATCAGAATCTGTGTGGCTAGAGACTCAAGTATTTTCAAAAACATGCACAGATGAAGCAAGGCATACCTTGTTATGAACTATAGAACAGACTTTACAAATTCTATTCTTCCTTTCCTCTGAAGAGTGATTATTTTTAAAATGAAAACCATCTGGCCTGCTAAAGTCGCTTGAGAGGGTAATTAACTATCTTTAAATAAATAAATCCCTTTTGCTACTTCTTTTGAAGAATACCGCATGAAGAAAAAGGCAAGCCCAGCTGAAGGCAGTGGGAAGGAGCCTAATATAGAGGAAAAGATGCAGTATCCAAAGGGCTTAGCCACGCTTTGTAGTAATAGTTTTTATTTATTGAGTACCTACCAAATGCCGGAGATTTAACTTACATTATTTTAATATATATTATCTCTAATACTTTCAACAACCTTAAAAGACAGTTACTGTTAGTTGTATTTTATAGCCTAGAAAACTTAGACACTGTAAAGGAAAGTGACTTGACCAAGGGCTCAAGGGTAGAAAATTGAATTTGAAGTCAGATCTCTCTAGAGTTCTTCTATTCTTTCTGTAGTGCAGTCATTCACGGAAGTGTCAGACATAGAGGCTTTGTTTCAAAGAAATAGGCTGACGAAACCTAACAGCAGGATATCCGGAGGCAAGTATACAGCTAGGATTAGTGGCATAGGCTAGAAGGTAGCCGAAATCAGATCCCACTAAAACATCCCACAATAGAAGAACGGTGAAAAATAGATTATTTTTGAAAGTTAACATTTGTTGAAGTTTTATGGTATGCTAGGCTCTTTCCTGTTTGAACTGATCCTTGTAAAAAAAATTGTGAAGTAAACATTATTATTCTCTCAGTTTTACAGAGAAGTTAAGCCATTTGCCTAAGGTCACTGGGGTTTGACTTAGACCTGGTCTAGTCTCAGAGAATGAGCTCTTACTCATTATGGAAACTACTATGTGTTATTATGATGATATTACCATATAGTCCATAAAATGATAAACATGTAGACTATATCATCACAAATTTTTATAACAAATATGACATACAATTTGAAAATACTGAATAATTAATTTGTTCAGTTGCATGATATAAGTAAAAAATTCATATATACTTTTTGTATTATGTTTAAGGGGTAGTTTTTTTAGGGGTTATAGTTGCTATTTCTTGCTGTGTAACAAACTAACTGAAATTTAGTGGTTTAAAACAACAAACACGTATCATTTCACAGTTTCTGTGGATTTTGAATCTTGATGTGGTTTGGGCTGTGAAAAAGCTGTTGGCGGATGCTGCAGTCTCCAGTCTGAGGAGGGTCTGATTGCAAGCTCACAACATGGCAGCTGCTTTCTCCAGAGCAAAAGGTTCGGAGAGAAAGAGAGAGAAGGAAAGGAAGAGGAAAGCCACAGGGTTTTTGGTGACGTAATGAGAGAAGTGATATCCTATCACTTTTGCCATAGTCTGTTTGCCAGAAGTGAGTCCCCAGGTCCAGCCCACACTCACCGGCAGAGGATCACCCAGGCAGAGGCTGAATACCAGGAGGTGGGATCACTGTGGCTGCCTACCATAGCACAGATGTGTTTTATTATTACTATACTGTTATGAACACCTTTCTTCAAGCTATTTTGGGGCACATTTCCCAAAATTAAATACTTTAAGCACAGCTTTTGAAGAGCTTCAAAGCTCTTAAAAACAAATGGAGTAGGCCCTTTGTATCCGCAAGTTCCACATTTCTGGTTTTGGCATCTGTGGATTCAACTAACTATGGATCAAAAATGTTTTAAAAAATAAAAATACAAAAATAAAAATTATAAAATTAAAAATACAGTATAACAATTATTTACATAGCATCCACATTGTATCAGGTATTATAAGTAATCTAGAGATGATTTAAAGTATATGGAAGGATGTGTATGTTATATGCAAATACATCATTTTACATGAGGGACTGTTGCATCCATGGATGTTGGTATCCACAGGGTTCCTGGAACCAATCACCCGCAGATATTGAGAGGTAACTTTATAGCTACGTATAGTCGAAAGACGCTTTACATATGTTATCCAACTTGGTGCTTCAAAGTCTTTTTTGCTTCAAGTCTCAAACTGTTTTTTTGTAAATGTCATAATGCTTCTCTTATTATGGAAACACATACAAAAAGAAGGAAAATAAAAGATTTCACAGATTGGCCGCAGCTCTGAGCCCAGGACCTAATGCAATAGCACAAATAAACTAAAGATGAAAGGAGGCTTAATGGAATAGGTGGGAAAGGGAGCCAGTTTGAAAGTACAGACATATTTATGAATTCCTATAAGCCTGGTGGATAGTCTAATGAAAATACAGAACTGAAGGCCAGGTGAGAGGTTAGGATTGGAGAGCTTTTTCCTACCTTTTATTTTTTATTACAATAGTAACATGCATTCATTGCAAAATATTCAAACAATTTTTAAATGCATAAAAACATAAACATCTTATGGTCACACAACCAAGAGATGCATGCTATTAATATTTTATAAGGCACTTCATAGAACTATATATTTGTGCATACAAAAAAAATTGGTATGCAGAGACTGTGACTCTGTCTTCTAAAGGGCGTCACATGATTCTCGTAAGTGGTGAGTGTGGGTGGGTTAATCCCTTTAATCTCAGAGACTGGTGAGGGTGGGAGTGGGAAAAGAGGAAAATGTCTCTGCCTCTGCCAGTTCTCCTGTCCCACTAAAGTATAGGCCCTGGGCTGAAGGAAATATTGTTCAGCAGAGCGTTTTAGAGTCTTTGCATGGGCAAAGGTAGTTCCTGGACCTGAGAAAAGGCCAGGGAGTTAAACTTCTCTGTATCATAAAGCAAGAGGAATTGCGCTTGACCATGGAGCCAAAGAAGAGTTCTTCAAAATAGAGAAGCAGGAGAGACTGGGGGAAGCCTAAAGGACTTTCAAAGACATATATACCTAACATCCATCTTTTGCTTTATTCTGTGATAGTCTCTTTCCTCTAATGTTTGGTAGAAAATATGTGTAATTATATATGTGTGATTGAAAGGGGCTTTCTTCTATATCTTGAATGACCTGGTATAGAACAGGGATACAATAAAGAAGTCAAAGAACTAAGGCTTTGAGCATTTAAATAAAATAGCCAAGACTGCAGAGCTAGTACTTTGAAAAAATGGATTCAAAAGCAGGAAATCTCCCCCAAAGACTCTTTTTCAGCAACAATATTGCTTTTCCTAATTCTATAGTACTACTCAATAAATAACATTCTTTTTATTTATTTTAACATTCTTTTTATTTATTTATTTATTTTAATTCTGGGATACATGTGCAGGACTTGCAGGTTTGTTACATAGGTAAACGTGTACCATGTTGGTTTGCTGCACCAAACAACCCATCACCTAGGTATTAAGCCCCGCATGCATCAGTTATTTATCCTGATGCTCTCCCTTCTCCTGCCCCTTGTTATTCTTTAAATATAATTTTGTGTCCTGGATTTTCACTTTATAATATATTCTGAATATGTTTAAATGACAACCAATGTGAATTTGTATTACTAGTTATGAAGCCCAACTGTAAACTAAAATCATCTGGTTTACATGTGACCCTTTTTTTTTTTTAAATTTGACGTCCAAGCCACATCTATAAATTCTGATTTAATTAATTTGAATTAATCACTGGTCCACACGGAGATTTAAATCTGGATGAGTTTAAACAGAACATTCAGAGGAGGTAAAACTATATAGAGAGAATATATCACACTAAAGAGCTTGGAAATACTCACATTGAGAAAGTGGTCAAATAAATGAAAAAAATATATTTAAAAAGAAAAAAATGCATTACTCTTTTTGTAAGAGATGTAAGAGATTCAGAAATAATTGGAAAGTCAATAATGTCAAGAATTGTCAGGAGTTTTACACAAATTAAGATAAAAACAAAGGCCCTGGATTCAGCAAAAAGGGGGTGACACATTGATGGCGTAAATTAATTCAACCATTGTGGAAGACAGTGTGGTGATTCCTCAAGGATCTAGAACCAGAAATACAATTTGACCCAGCAATCCCATTACTGGGTATATACCCAAAGGATTATAAATCATTCTACTGTAAAGACACATGGACACATATGTTTATTGCAGCACTGTTTACAATAGCAAAGACTTAGAACCAACCCAAATGCCCATCACTGATAGACTGGATAAAGAAAATGTGGCACATATACACCATGGAGTGCTATGCAGCCATAAAAAAGGATGAGTTCATGTCCTTTGCAGGGACATGGATAAAGCTGGAAACCATCAAACTAACACAGGAATAGAAAACCAAAACACCACATGTTCTCATTTATAAGTGGCAGTTGAACAATGAGAACACATGGACACAGGGAGGGGAACTTCACACACCAGGACCTGTCAGGGGGTGGGGGACAAGGGGAAGGAAAGCATTAGGATAAATACCTGATGTAGATGATGGGTTGGTGGGTGCAGCAAACCACCATGGCACGTGTATACCTATGTAACAAACCTGCATGTTCTGCACATGTATTCCAGAACTTAAAGTATTAAGAAAAAAAAAAGGCTTTGTAAAATACAAAAAGGAAAAATGAGGGGTGACAGATAATCTTAGAATAATAGCAATGTGGTGAGCAGGCTGACATACCAGCTGGGGATAGGTGGGACCCACACTGCAAGAGGTTAAGTAAAAAGATAAATGAATAAGGAATGAAGGTAATAAGAAAATGAGAATAACTCCCTAAAAATTAATTAGTAATTACAGAGGAGGGAAAATAGTAACTTCACTACAAAGGATCTAGAAGGCATCACCAAGTGATCAAAGTTAACCTCACTTTGGAGGTGAGGATAATGGAACAACCTGACATGTGCTTCCTGATGTGATGCATACAGAAAGACATATTATGTGATATGTCCTCTGAAAATGCTTGAGCTGAATCCAACCATGAGGAAATATCAGACAAGCCAGGGTTGACCAACATAATCCAAAATTACTTGACAAAACTGTCAAGCTCAAGAAAAAAAAAAGGCTAAAGAACTGTTCCAGATTAAAATAAACTCAAAAGGGATTATACCTAAATATAACTCATGATTGAGACTGGGCCAGAATTCCAAAGATGTCCCCTGAAGATTCCCTTTATAATATTCAATCAAACACTAAATTATGTCTGCAAAGAGGGTTCTTCCATGATGACAGATTTGTACAGGGATGTACCATAGAGGAGTGTAGAGTGTTCACAGACGCCACTGTGAGCCCAGTGGCACAGAGGATGCTATTCAGTCAAAAGTAATACAGGAAAGCAAAAGGACAGATGATGAACACTAAGAGAAGAAAAAAAGCTTGCTTTTGTATTCTAGTGTAGGAGAGGACTCAGACCTCTTCAATCTTTTCTAGAGAAGTAGAAACATTTTCAGTTTTGAGACTTGACTGAGGAAGTGTTGAAAAGAAAGCCCTGTACAGGGGATACCAAGAAAATCCTTGTACACTAATAGCAAACATAAGAGCTCCCTAAGGACTCCTGGACCTACTTACAAGAAGCACCAAATGTCAGTGTTTCTAGAGTTGGGAAGGGGATTTACAGACTGGAGTTGTCACAAAATTGTCAGGGTCCAAATGCAATCAACCCATTTAATGTTTTATTTGTTTTCTGTTACCTAAGAATTAAGTCTCTCAGTATAGGTTTCAGCTTCCAGTTTAATTAGACCCATTTAACACCAGCTCACTCAATTAGATAAAAATCAACCTGAACACTTTGCTGAATGTGCCAAGGCTACATTACTTTCAATCTTAATGAAAATTTTTTCCTTGTACTTTATAGGTTTTATTACTTAGTAACACCTGTCTCAACCAAAGAAACCAAATACTGAACAAAATAATTAGTAAGTAGTGTGAAGAAGTGTTCTCAAACTTTGGTTCACAGAGCACTGAGATTCCCAAGACTGTTTCAGGAAGTTCATGAGGCCAAAAATATTTTTATTACAATGCTAAGGTGTTATTTTTGTTCTGCTGTGTCAACGTCTGCACAGCTGGTGCAAAAGCAATGATGAGTAAAATTGCGGTGCTTTGGCATGAGTCAAAGCAGTCAATAAAGAAAAAGAAGAAGGGAAAGAGAAAGAAGAGGCAGCCACTATACTTACAGAATATCTTGGATAAAGTTGTAAAAATTATCAATTTTATTACATTTCAATCCTTTTGTCTCCGTATTTGTAATAATTTGTGTGATAAAATGGGAAACAGGCATGATGCTCTTGCACTGCATATTGGAAGACAGCAGTCACTGTGGTAGGCAGAAATACAGTGATGTTCCCCCAAGATTCTCCTTCTTCTAATATTCCATCAAACACTAATGAAGGTACGACGTGAAGAGAGTTTATAGACAATAACTCTACCTGGCATTAAAAAAGGGAGATTGTCCCACGTTATTCAGCTGATTCCAATGTAATCACATGAGCCCTTAAAAGGGAGACAGAAGAGCCAGTCAGAGGTGAGGCAGAAGCGAGGTCAGAGAGATCGGAGGCATGAGGAGGACTCAACCTGCTGTTATTGGATTTGAAGACAAAGAGAATCACAAGACAAAAAATGTAGGAAGTAACTGAGAATTATTCCCAGCCCCAGCTAGCAAATCTGATTCCTACAGCTAGCTGCATGTCACTGAATTCTGCCAACAATCTGGGTGAATCTGGAAGTGGATTCTCCCCTGGAGCCTCCAGATAAGAACCTAAGACATCATAATTCTAGCTTGATGGGATCTATGGCAGAGTACTCAGCCAAGCCCACTGGATTTCTGATCACAAAATTGTAAGATAATAAATGGTTATTATTTTAAGCCGCTAAATTTGTGGTAATTGTTATAGTAGCAATAGGAAACTAACACAGTCGTCCTGATAAAAAGCATCTGTGGGATTGAGTTGTTAGCTGAAATGGCTGATTTTTCCTGGAACACTTCTTTTCCAAAGAATAAATGACTTACCAACTATGAGTATTAGAATTTTTATATTTGGTAGTTGTTTTCTTACAAATGAATGAAATTACACTATTGCTTCCAAGAAAACAAATGACAATATTTGTTGCCAATAAAAAATTGTAGCTTTAAAGCAAAAAATAAGAAATTTGGAAAAATTGCATCTACCATCATAAGTTTGATAACTTCCCAGTCCTGAAAGACTTTTGTATGAGATTGGTGTTAATATTTTAAAAATGTATTTTTGGTATTATAATGAAGTTTGACATTTAGAAGATCTTTATAACTCAGAAAACCAATATTTTCCAAATGACCAATACCTAATGTTTCAAAATCTTGCATGGCTAAAAGATCCAATCAAAGTGCAAGATAAATCAATATAATGTAACAGAGTTCAATAATATGGTTTCTGAATTTACAATGAAACTAATCTTTAGGAAACTACCGCTCGCCAAAATTTAGTGTAGTAACAAAGAATACCAAAAATTATCTGAAAAGCTATTGAAATACAACTCCTTTTTTCAACTACAAATATCTGTGCAAAATGAGATTTTCTTCATATTCTTTAATAAAACAATATGTCACAAAAGATTAAATGTAAATGCAACTAGAAGAATTCAGCTGTCTTCTATTAGTTCATTAAGACATTAGAAAGACGAGGGGCAAGATGGCCAATTGGAAGCAGCTGCAGTTCGCTGCACTCACAGAGAGGGAATGAAAACAGGCAAGTTAATTCAACACCTTCAACTGAAATATCCAGGTTCTCGCATTGGAACTAAATAGGCAAGCAACTTGGATCATTGAGACAGAAAATTAACAAAGATATTCAGGACCTGAACTCAGCTCTGGATCAACTGGACCTGATAGATATCCATAGAACTCTCCAGCCGAAACCAACAGAATATACATTCTTCTCATTGCCACACAATACTTACTCTAAAATTGATTACATAATAGGAAGACACTCCTCAGTAAATGCAAAAGAACCGAAATAATAACAAACAGTTTCTCAGACTATAGTGCAATAAAATTAGAACTCAAGATTAAGAAATCCACTCAAAACCACACAACTACACGGAAACTGAAGAACCTGCTCCTGAATGACTCTTGGGTAAATAATGAAATTAAGACAGAAATCAAGAAGTTCTCTGAAACTAATGAGAACAAAGAGACAACATACCCGAATCTCTAGAATGCAGCTAAAGCAGTTAAGAGGGCACTAAATGCCCACATCAAAAAGCTAGAAAGATCTCAAGTTAACAACCTAACATCCCAACCAAAAGAACTAGAGAACCAAGAGCAAACAAACCCCAAAGCTAGCAGAAGATAAGAAATAACCAAGATCAGAGCCAAACTGAAGAAGATAGAAACATGAGGAACCCTTCAAAAAATCAGTGGATCTGGGATCTGATTTATTAAAAATAATAATAAAATAGACCATGAGCAAGACTAATAAAGAAGAGAGAAGAATTAAACACAATCAGAAATGATAAGAGGGATAGCACCACGACCCCACAGAAATACAAACAAGCATCAGAGAATACTATAAACACTTCTATGCACATAAACTAGAAAATCTAGAAGAAATGGACAATTTCCTGGACAAATACACCCTTTCAAGACTGAAACAGTAGGAAATTAAATCTCTGAATTGACCAATAATGTGTTCTGAAATTGAGGTAGTAATACCAATAGCCTACCAACCAAAAAAAAAAAAAAAATCCCAAGACCAGATGGATTTACAGCTTAATTCCTCCAGAGGTACAAAGAGGAGCTGGTACCATTTCTACTGAAACCATTTCCAAAATATTAAAAAGGAGGGATTCCTCCCTAACTCATTCTATGAGGCCAACAGCATGCTGATACCAAAACCTGGCAGACATACACCAAAAAAATAACACTCCAGGCCAATATCCTTGATGAACTTCAATGTAAAAATCCTCAATAAAATACTGGCAAACTGAACTCAGCAGCACATCACAAAGCATATCACATATTACCCACCATGATCAAGTTGGCTTCATCCCCGGGATGCAAGGTTGGCTCAACATATGCAAATCAATAAATGTGATTCATCACATAAACAGAATTAAAGACCAAAAACCACATGATTATCTCAATAGATACAGAAAAGGCCTTCCATAAAATTCAATGTCCCTTGGTGTCAAAAACACTCAAAAACTAGGTATTGAAGGAACATACCTCAAAATCATAAGAGCCATATATGACCAACCCACAGCCAGTATCATACTGAATGGGCAAAAGCTGGAAGCATTCCCCTTGAAAACTTGCACAAAACAAGGATGCCCTCTCTCACCACTCCTATTCAACGTAGTATTGGAAGTCCTGGCCAGGGGAAGAAATAAAGGGTATTCAAATAGGAAGAGAAGAAGTCAAATTGTCTTTGTTTGCAGATGACATGATCCTATACCTAGGAAACACCATCATCTCAGCCCAAAAACTTCTTAAGCTGATAAGTAACTTCAGCAAAGTCTCAGGATATAAAGTCAATGTGCAAAAATCACTAGCATAATTTATAGGTACCATGTTATTCCCATTAAAGTACCACTGACATTCTTCACAGAATTATAAAAAAATCTATTTTAAAATTCATACAGAACCAAAAAAGAGCCCAGATAGCCAAGTCAATCCTCAGCAAAAAGAACAAAGCTGGAAGCATCACACTACCTGACTTTAAACTATACTGCAAGGCTGCAGTAACCAAAACAGCATGGTACTGGTACAACAACAGGCATATAAACCAATGCAACAGAATAGAGAACTCAGAAATAAGACTGGACACCTATAGCCATCTGATCTTTGACAAGCCTCACAAAAGCAAGCAATGGCAGAAGGATTTCCCATTTAAAAAATGATGCTGGGAGAACTGGCTAGCCACATGAAGATAACTGGAACAGGACCCTTTCCTTACATCATACACAAAAATTAAGATGGATTAAAGACTTAAAGTTAAAACCCAAAACCATAAAAACCCTAAATGAAAATCTGGGCAGTACCATTCAGTATATAGGCATGGGCAAAGATTTCATGATGAAAACATCAAAAGCTATTGCAATAAAAGCAATAATGGACAAATGGGATCTAATTAAACGGAAGAGCTTCTGCACAAGCAAAGAAAACAATCACCAGAGTGAACAGACCACCTACAGAATGGGAGAAAATTTTTGCAACCTGACAAAGGTTTAATAACCTTAATCTACAAGGAACTTAATCAAATTTATGAGAAAAAAAGAAAAAACAACTTCATTAAAAAGTGGGCAAAGGACATGAACAGACACTTCTAAAATGAAGACATACATGCAGCCAATGAATATATGAAAGAAGCTCAACATCACTGACCATTAGAGAAACGCAAATCAAAACCACAATGAGATATCATCTCACTCCAGTCAGAATGGCTACTATTAAAAAGTCAACAAACAACAGATGCTGGTGAGGTTGTAGAGAAAAAGGAACACTTTTACACTGTTGGTGGGAGTATAAATTAGTTCAACCATTGTGGAAGAGTATGGCAATTTCTCAAAAGAACCTAGAGGCAGAAATACCATTTGACCCAGCAATCCCATTACTGGGTATATACCCAAAGGAATATTAATCATTCTATTATAAAGACATGTGTATGCTCCTTGCAGCACTAATTACAATAGCAAAGTCACGGAATCAACTTAAATTCCCATCAGTAGTAGACTAGATAAAGAAAAATGGTATATATACTCCATGGAATACTATGCAGCCATAAAAAGGAACGAGATCATGCCCTTTCCAGGGACATGGATGGAGTTGTCTATCCTCAGCAAACCAATGCAGGAACAGAAAACCAAATGCCATATGCTCTCACTTATAAGTAGGAACTGATTGATGAGAACACATGGACACATGGGCAGGGAACAGCACATACTGGGTACTTGTAGGGGTGGGTGGGGGAAGGGAGAACATTAGGAAGAATAACTAATGGATGCTGGACTTAATAGCTGGATGATGGAATGATCTGTTCACTAAACACCATGGCACATGTTTACCTATGTAACAAACCTGTACATCCTACACATTACCCTAATCTTAAAATAAAATTTGGGGTAAAAAGTAAAAAAAAAAAGAGACATTAGAAATTTGCAAACAGTAAATCAATTTCCCTCTTCTCCCTATTTTATTTGGAAAATAATTTGTTTACTTAATATTAACATGTAATTAGCTTACCATATTATTTAAATAAAATAATAATTTTTAACTTCTCAGTTTCCATTTCAAACACAGTAAATAGTGAAAGAGGTACATAAGCAAAAGCTCTTTGGCATCCTCATTAATGTTTAAAAGTATAAAGCCATCCTGAAACTGAAAAAGACATGTTGATTTTATAGGTGTGGTTATATGACTCAACTTTGAGGAGATGTTCTGAGAGATTTTTAATCTAAATTGACATAGTTGTTTCTGAAGCTGTCTTCTTCCATTAACTGGCTAGTAACAAAAAGGTGGCTCTATTCATGGGGTTTCTTGAATTATGAGTTGTAAAAATGTATAATTACATCCTGAATTTATGCCTGAAAATCTGCAGCTTTTGAAATTTATCAAATTTGACCAGAATCTAGTATGCCAACTGTAATTGAATTGAAACATATTATAATTTTTGTCTTTCAGATTTTCTTAAAAGAGGCTATTTAACATTGGTTAAGATGTTATTTGTAAATTTCTAGTCAGGGGCGGTTCCAAGATGGCCAAATAGGAACAGCTCCAGTCCACAGCTCCAGCATGAGCAGCGCGGAAGACGGGTGATTTCTACATTTCCAACTGAGGTACCAGGTTCATCTCACTGGGACTTGTCAGACAGTGGGGGCAAGACAGTGGGTGCAGCCCACCAAGTGTGAGCCTAAGCAGGGCGAGGCATCGCCTCACCTGGGAAGTGCAAGGGGTCAGGGAATTTCCTTTCCTAGCCAAGGGAAGCAGTGAGGGACGGCACCTGGAAAATCAGGTCACTCCCACCCTAATACTGTGCTTTTCCAACGGTCTTAGTAAACGGCACACCAGGAGATTATGTCCCATGCCTAGCTCGGAGGGTCCCACACCCACAGAGCCTCGCTCATTGCTAGCACAGCAGTCTGAGATCCAACTGCAAGGTGGCAGCGAGGATGGGGGAGGGGCTTGAGTGGGTAAACAAAGCGGCCAGGAAAGTCGAACTGGGTGGACCCCACTGCAGCTCAAGGAGGCCTGCCTGCCTCTGTAGACTCCACCTCTGCGGGCAGGGCATAGCCGAACAAAAGGGGTGGGGGGAGTGGGAGGGATAGCATTAGGAGATATACCTAATGTAAATGACAAGTTAATGGGTGCATCACACCAACATGGCACAAGTATACATATGTAACTAACCTGCACACTGTGCACATGTACCCTAGAACTTAAAGTATAATAAAAAAAAGAAAAAAAATTTCTAGTCATTAGAAAGTATCATAATGTAATTAATTGTCTCAGTGAACTCACTTCTTCAGAGAGAAGACAATGGGGATGAGTAGCTATTAGCAATAGCAAAGCAAAGTGATGGTAAGAATTTTGTTTTTTGAAAAAACTATTCCACAATATTTATAATGTTTATAGGCACCAGCTTCACAGTGCAACTCACTAGTATAGAAAAACTCTTATCAATATATATTAGTCACCCATAAGCTCAAAATAAAGGTATGGAGAAAAATCTACTGAGCAAACAAACAAACACCAGAAACAAAACAAAAAGCAGAGGTTGCCATTCTGTTTGCAGACAAAACAGATTTTAAACCAACCGTGATTAAAAAAAAAAAAAAAGGCAAAGAAGACCATTATGTAATGGTAAAGGGTTCAATTCAACAAGAAGACTTAACTATCCTAAATATATACGTACTCAACACAAGAGCACCCAAATTCATAAAACAACTTCTTAGAGACCTACAAAGAGACTTAGATAACTGTTACACAATAATAGTTGGGGACGTCAACACCCCCACTGGTAGTATTAGACAGAACATTGAGGGAGAAAACTTACAAAGATATTAGGGACCTGAACTCAACACTTGACCAAATGCACCTATTAGACATCTACTGAAATCTTCACTCAACAAAAATAGAATATGCATTATCATCTTCACACACATGGCACACACTCTAAAACTGACCACACAATCAGCCATAAAACAATTCTCGGAAAATGAAAAAAAAAAAGCCAAATTCATGCCACACACTCTTGGAACAGAGCAATAAGAATAAAACTCAATAGTAGTGACATCACTCAAAACCATTCAATTACATGGAAATTAAACAAGCTGAATTTACGCTTGAAATGACTTTTGGGTAAACAATGAAATTAATGTAGAAATCAATATATCATTTGAAATGAATGAGAACAAAGATATAGCATACCAGAATCTCTGGGACACAGCTAAAGCCATGTTAAGAGGGAAGTTTATAGCACTAAACACCCACTTCAAAAACTCAGAGAGATCTCAAATTAACCTAACAAATCTAGAGGAACTAGCAAAACAAGAGCAAATTAACCCTAAAGTTAGCAAAAGACAAGAAATAACCAAAATCACAGCTGAACTGAATGATATTGAAACATGAAAATGATACAAAATGATGAATTCAAGAGTTGGTTCTCTGAAAGAATAAACAAGATTGATAGACTGCTAACTAGACTAATAAATAAAAAAGAGAAGATCAAAATAAGCACAATTAGAAATTACAATGGGGACATTACCACCAGCCGCACAGAAATACAAAAAAACCCTCGAGACTGCTGTGAACACCTGTATACACACAAACTAGAAAACTTAGAAAAAAATGATGAATTCCTGAAAATATACAACTCCTAAGATTGAATCAGAAAGAAGTTAAAACCCTGAACAGTCCAATAATGAGCTCCAAATTTCAATTGGTAATAAAAACCCTGCCAACCAGAAAAAATCCAGGATCAGATAGACTCATAGCCAAATTCTATAAAGAAGAGCTAGTACCATTCCCTCTGAAACTATTTCACAAATTTGAGGGGGAGGGACTCCTCCCAAACTCATTCTGTGAGGCCAGCATCATTCCGATACCAAAACCTGTGAGAGACACAATAAAAGCAGAAAACTTCAGGCAATATCCTTGATGAACATAGATGGAAAAATCCCCAACAAAATACTAACAAACTGAATCCAGCAGCACATCAGAAACTTAATCTACCACAATCAAGTAGGCTTTATTCCTGGAATGCAAGGTTGTTTCAACATATGCAAATCAACAAATATGATTCATCACATAAACAAAACTAAAGACAAAAACCACAAGATTATCTTAATAGATGCAGAAAAGGCTTTTGATAAAATACAATATCCTTTCATGTTTAAAACCTTCAATAAACTAGGTACAGAATGAACATAATTCAAAATAATAAGAGCCAACAATGAAAAATTTATAACCAAAATTACACTGAATGGGCAATCCCCTTTAAAACCCGCACAAGACAAAGATGCCCTCTCTCACCACGCATATGCAATGTAATATTGGAAGTCCTGGACAGAACAATTAAGAAAGAGAAAGAAATAAAAGGCATCCAAATAGGAAGAGAGGAAGTCAGACTATCCTTGTTTGCAGACAACATAATTCTTTAGCTAGAAAACGTCACAGTCTCTACCCAAAAGCTCCTTGAGCTGATAAACAACTTCAGCAAAGTTTCAGGATACAAAATCAACATATAAAAATCAGTAGCATTCCCTACACCAACAATATTGAAGCCGGAAGCCAAATCAGGAATGCAATTCCCTTCACAATTTACTAAAAGAATAAAATAACTAGGAATACAACTAATCAGGGAAGTGAAAGATCTCTATAATGAAAATTGCAAAACTGCTGAAAGAAATCAGAGATGACCCAAACAAATGGAAAAACATTTCACACTCATGAATAGAAAAAAATAATATGGTTAAAATTGCCATACTTCCCAAAGCAATTTACAGATTCAATACTATTTCTATGAAACTACCAATGACATTCATCACAGAATTAGAAAAAAAAAGTTCTAAAATTCATATGGAAACAAAAAAGAGCCCGAACAGCTAAAACAGTCCTAAGCAAAAAGAATGAAGTCAGAGGCATCACATTATCCAACTTCGAACTATACAACAAGGCTACAGTAACCCGAGCAGCATGATGGTGATACAATAACAAACACATAGACCAATGGAACATAATAGAGAGCCCAGAAATAAAGCCATACATTCGAAACCATCTGATCTTTGACAAAGTCAACAAAAGCTAGCAATGAGGAAAGGACCCCCTATTCAATAAATGGTGCTGGGATAACTGGCTACCTATAGGCAGAAAATTGGACTCAGACCTCTACCTTTCACAGTATGCAAAAATCAACTCAAGATGGATTAACAGCTTAAATGGAAAATTTAAAACTATAAAAACTTAGGAAATGCTATTCTAGACATAGGCCCTGGCAAAGATTTCATAATGAAGATGACAAAAGCAATTGCAACAAAAACAAAAACTGACAAATGGGACCTAATTAAATTAAGGAGCTTCTGCACAGCAAGAGACAACCAACAGAGTAAACAGATAACCCACAGAACGGGAGAAAATATACATCTGACAAAGGTCTAATATCCCGGAATCTATCAGAAACTTAAATTTATAAGCAAAAAACAATCCCTTTTAAAAGTGGGCAAAGGACTCAGACACTTCTCCAAAAAAGACATACATACAGCCAACAAGCATATGAAAAAAACTCAACATCACTGTTCATTAGAGAAGTGCAAATTAAACAACGAGATACCATCTCCCATCAGTCAGAATGGTTATTAATAAAAGGTCAAAAAATAACAGATGCTAGCGAGGTTGCAGAGAAAAGGGAACACTTACACACTGCT
Organism: Pongo pygmaeus; assembly: GCF_028885625.2. Classification (NCBI taxonomy): domain Eukaryota; kingdom Metazoa; phylum Chordata; class Mammalia; order Primates; family Hominidae; genus Pongo; species Pongo pygmaeus. The sequence goes on along the minus strand of NC_072384.2, from coordinate 109,055,626 downwards.
CATGGGAATGTAAGTTAGTTCAGCCACTGTAGAAAGCAGTGTGGCGATTTCTCAAAGAACTTAAAACAGAATTACCATTTGACTCAGCAATCAGATTATTGGGTATATACCAAAAAGAATGCAAATTGTTCTATCATAAAGATGCATGCGTGCCTATGTTCATTATTGAGAAAGACACATGTATGCATTTGTTCATTCACAATATCAAAGACATGGAATTGATCTAAAAGCCCACCAACTGTAGACTGGACAAAGAAAATGTGGTATGTATACACCATGAAATACTATGCAGCCATAAAAAAGAACACGATTATGTCCTTTGCAGCAACATGGACAGAGCTGGAGACTATTATCCTAAGCGAACTAACACAGGAATAGAAAACCAAATACCACATGTTCTCATTTGTAAGTGGGAGCTAAACATTGAGGATACATGGGCACAAAGAAAGGAACAATAGACACAAAGGCCTACTTGAGGGTGGAGGCAGAGAGGATGGTGAGGATAGAAAAACTGCCTACTAGGTACCATGCAACATGGCGCAACTGTGTCTCTACCAAAAAAAAAAAAAAATACAAAAATTAGATGGGCGTGGTGGTGCTCACCTGTAGTCCCAGCTACTCAGAAGGCTGAGATGAAAGGATTGCTTAAGCCCGGGAGGCAGAGGTTGCAGTGAGCTGAAATCATGCCACTACATTCCAGCCTTGGCGATAGAGTGAGACTCTGTCTCAAAAAAAATTTTTAAGGACATGTAATTTACTTAACATACCTGTACATGTACCCCTGAATCTAAAATAAAAGTTAAAAAAGTAGTTGTCATTGCAAGTTTTTAAAAATACAAAAAATCTTCACTAATAGAAAGAATTAAGATTGAAGCAGGGTGCTAAGGATTTTTTAAGGCTCTTTATTTTTCTAATCATGAAATTCTATAAATTAGAATGGAAGTATAAAAGACCTGATTTGCCAAGATAAGTATGTCTATCTTTTTAGGAAATAAGGAGGTATGGAGTAGAATTGAGAGGAACCTAACACTTCTGAAGATTTTACCATGCAATGTACAGAATGTTTGGTAGTCAGGCTAAAAGGGTATTATCAGAGGTCAACTGGACATGACTAAGAATAAATACATTTTTTTCCTCTCATATTATTGTACCAAGGTGAGTGTTTCTCGATGGTGGACCACCACTGTCCCTGGCAGTCTTTTAAGATTTATTTTCATTTTGTCATCATTTGGTGCACAAAAATTTCCTGCTTCAGTTGAAATGGCTCATCAGTCCTTACCACTGAGCTTTTTATTCTGTAGCAACCATTGATAGAAGTATGCTGTGTGCCTGGTAGAGCATACCAACACCAGTTGGCATCATTCTGTTCATTATTCTATAAATGGTTTCTTTATCCAAGTCTTAAGCTATTATCTTTTTATGTTTTCTTTATCCTCCTAAAATTATTCAAACCACCACATTTTATCTTTAGTACGGTCTTACAGTCTTTTTTATCAAATAGTTAAAGGACATAAATCTATTTTATATATGAAAATTATCCTCACTTTGTTTAGTTTCACTTCTCAAGATCACCCAAGTCAGCATAATAAAAGAATTTGGGGGCTAGTTATTTTTGGAAAATAGATGGAAAACCAGGCCAATGTGCAACTGGACATTTTAAAAGAATAAGCAGGTAAACAAAATCTTTGCACACATTTATTTCCTCTCTCTGATTTTTTGGAATGCTCCCAATCCATTGTCCCCATGCTAGATTGAACAACATCCACAAGCTCTTTTTCCAAAGTTAATAGCATTTCCTGTGATCTGCAGGAGTTAGGAAAATAAACAGCAGCAATAGCAGCATCTCATAAGCAGCTAAAATTCATTGTAACATCAACAAAGAGAAAAGCAAAGGCAATGAGTGATCTCAGATAATAAAAATTAATTGATTTTTAGAGAGACTAAATCAAGATTGGGGACAAAATAGAATGGTGCAGTTGTAGGTTTCAGAAGCTGGCTGGCTAGAATCCCAGGAAGTAGGAGAGCTTATTCGTGTTCACATATCCAGGTATTCTGTTCTTCCCAGGCACATCACGAGATGTGCACTCCTCTAAATGTGGTCTTCAGACTGGTCCTGGTCTATAAACTGTTATTAATTTGTGACTCTATAAGGAATCTAGACTAGAATATAAATCAGCTACACTACTAAGCACAGATATTTCTGTGATTTTCACAGAATTTCAACTGATATTTTCTTCCTCAGGAAGACTTTGATGAAGGAAGTCATGCTGTTATTTATCTTCTCATTTAAGCATCAAGGATTCATTTTCTCATTTAAGCATCAAGCTATTTTGAACAGCACTGCACTAGACAACATCTCCCAAACTCCTTAGATGTTGTTGGGAGCATGTGACTAGATCTCCTTAATGTAATGTTGTTGCAAGTAGGTAGCTAGTCAGACATCGTCAGTGCCAGGGAAAGGCAGTCTCCCAATAGATAGAAAAACCTGAAACTGGTGATCAGCGTCCCAATAAGATCTCAGGAGTTGGGTGACTGGGCTCAAGCATGTGCATTAAGAAGCAAAATGGCAGAGCTTAACTTGTATATGACTTTATAGGAACACTCGACTGGTAAGGGAAGGATACCTCAAGTGAGCATGTGCACAGTTTCAGTAAATACACTTTGCATGTGGCCCCTCCCAAGTGCTAGCAGGCCACTATGCATGTGGACAGCCCACCCCATAAGAAGAATCAGGGGAGAAGTAATGCAACCTCAGAAGCATGCCAATGTATAAGACCCCAAGTCAAAGGTCAAACTGTGCACTTGATCTCTCAAGTCGCCTGCATGGCCCTCTTCCAAGTATACTTCATTTCCTTTTGTTCCTGCTTTAAAGCTTTTTAATAAATTTTCACTCCTGCTCTAAAACTTGCCTCATTCTGTCACTCTAGCTTATGCCTCTGGGTCAAATTTTTTCTTCTGAGAAGGCAAGAATTGAGTGTTGCTGCAGACCTGTGCAGATTTGCCACCACTAACATACTTTTTGGTACTGCGTGACTCAGATACATACTGCTGCTAACGATGTAAGCAGAAGTAATGTGGATCAACTCCCAGCCAGAATATTTGTAGTGGACACTCTGTCATAGCACCCAGATCTTCCTCCTTAGGACTGAAGCACTCATTCCTCTAGCTGTTGTCAATGTTGACAGCTTACAGATCACAGCTGAATATCCCCTTCCAGTGATTGCTTTTGTTTGAAGAGAGTGGCCTCTCGCCACATGGGTTATATGTACTTCTTGGAAATAGCTCACATTCAATGATCTATTCATGTATGGGTCCTAGCTCCTTACCTTAAATTTTGTACAACATGAGGAGATCATCTCAACTCCAGAGTTTCCTGTAGTTTGACTGAAGCTTTCTTTTTGACTATGTCTCAGCTTACCTTCTCTTCTCTGTCCAGTCATGCTTCCTTCATTTCTCCATAGATTTTTGATTCCAAGAGACTTGATTCCAAAAAACTTCCTAAACACAAATCTTAGAGCATCTTCCCAAGGAACCCATTCTGCTATAATAGTAAAAAGCAGGTATTACCTCTTCTAGCTGTTTCTCTTCTCTGGGCTCACAGTCTTATGTAGAAGATTCACTGGAGACCTAGGAAGATGGAGGAGTCACATGACAAATCCTGAGCCGCAAAAGATTCCTTGGAGCCTGAGCTTACCCATCAGCCAATATTGGACCAGGATACCTTTGCCCTGTTTATTTGTTAAGCATCTGAGATTTATGATCATTTGTTGAAATAGTTAATCTACACAAACAGAACATATATTACAGATTTATTAGTAACTAAATATTAAGTAGACATTTTTATCATACTCCAAAGCTGGGGTGTTTTTCCTCCATTCTTTTTCACAGTCACTTGGGATTGCTGTGTTTAGTTTGTCAAGTGATCTCACCTCTTCATCATTACTTTTAGCTTTTCACGTGTAATAGTGGTAATTCTTGAAGATGCTATCCAAATTTTATTTGGAAAATTATGAGCAGGTAAAAAGACCCCTGTTTCTGTGGAAATTCTAAGTTACTAAATAAATTTTTAATTGAACAGCTGATATACTGATCAGGGGCAAAAGTGATATTTACAGTCCCAACCTTAGATTTGAAAGTAACTATAAACTAATTATAGTCTAGATTGATGAGATAAATTGAAATACAATTAAACTGCACTAATATTCCAAACTAATGTTTTTGGGGGAGAAAAATGGTGGCTTAAATAAATGACTCTCTGCCATGAAGAAGGAACCAAAGATATAGTACACTGCAAATTACAAAAGGCAAATAAGAATAGACTACAATTTGGGAGGAGCCAAGATGGCCGAATAGGAACAGCTCCGGTCTACAGCTCCCAGCATGTGCGATGCAGAAGACGGGTGATTTCTGCATTTCCATCTGAGGTACCGTGTTCATCTCACTAGGGAGTGCCAGACAGTGGGTGCAGGACAGTGGGGGCAGTGCACCGTGCACCAGCCAAAGCAGGGCAATGCATTGCCTCACTCAGGAAGTGCAAGAGGTCAGGGAGTTCCCTTTCCTGGTCAAGGAAAGGGGTGACAGACGGCACCTGGAAAATCGGGCTGCTCTCACCCAAATACTGCGCTTTTTCGATGGGCTTAGGAAACAGCGCACCAGGAGATTATATCCCGCACCTGGCTTGGAAGGTCCTACACCCACGGAGTCTCGCTGATTGCTAGCACAGCAGTCTGAGATCAAACTGCAAGGTGGCAGTGAGGCTGGGGGAGGGGCGCCCGCCATTGCCCAGGCTCACTTAGGTAAACAAAGCAGCCAGGAAGCTCGAACTGGGTGGAGCCCACCACAGCTCAAGGAGGCCTGCCTGCTTCTGTAGGCTCCACCTCTGGGGGCAGGGCACAGACAAACAAAAAGACAACAGTAACCTCTGCAGACTTAAATGTCCCTGTATGACAGCTTTGAGGAGAGCAGTGGTTCTCCCAGCACACAGCTGGAGATCTGAGAATGGGCAGACTGCCTCCTCAAGTGGGTCCCTGACCCCTGACCCCTGAACAGCCTAAGTGGGAGGCACCCCCCAGTAGGGGAAGACTGACACCTCACATGGCCAGGTACTCCTCTGAGACAAAACTTCCAGAGGAACGATCAGACAGCAGCATTCGCAGATCACGAAAATCCACGGTTCTGCAGACACCGCTGCTGATACCTAGGCAAACAGAGTCTGGAGTGGACCTCTAGCAAACTCCAACAGACCTGCAGCTGAGGGTCCTGTCTGTTAGAAGGAAAACTAACAAACAGAAAGGACATCCACACCAAAAACCCATCTGTACAACACCATCATCAAAGACCAAAAGTAGATAAAAACACAAAGATGGGGAAAAAACAGAGCAGAAAAGCTGGAAACTCTAAAAAGCAGAGTGCCTCTCCTCCTCCAAAGGAACGCAGTTCCTCACCAGCAATGGAACAAAGCTGGACGGAGAATGACTTTGAAGAGTTGAGAGAAGAAGGCTTCAGACGATCAAACTACTCCGAGCTACAGGAGGAAATTCAAACCAAAGGCAAAGAAGTTGAAAACTTTGAAAAAACTTTAGACGAATGTATAACTAGAATAACCAATACAGAGAAGTGCTTAAAAGAGCTGATGGAGCTGAAAGCCAAGGCTCGAGAACTACGTGAAGAATGCACAAGCCTCAGGAGCCGATGCAACCAACTGGAAGAAAGGGTATCAGTGAAGGAAGATGAAATGAATGAAATGAAGCGAGAAGGGAAGTTTAGAGAAAAAAGAATAAAAAGAAATGAACAAAGCCTCCAAGAAATATGGGACTATGTGAAAAGATCAAATCGACGTCTGATTGGTGTACCTGAAAGTGACGGGGAGAATGGAAACAAGTTGGAAAACACTCTGCAGGATATTATCCAGGAGAACTTCCCCAATCTAGCAAGGCAGGCCAACATTCAGATTCAGGAAATACAGAGAACACCACAAAGATACTCCTCGAGAAGAGCAACTCCAAGACACATAATTGTCAGATTCACCAAAGTTGAAATGAAGGAAAAAATGTTAAGGGCAGCCAGAGAGAAAGGTCGGGTTGCCCACAAAGGGAAGCCCATCAGACTAACAGCAGATCTCTCGGCAGAAACTCTACAAGCCAGAAGAGAGTGGGGGCCAATATTCAACATTCTTAAAGAAAAGAATTTTCAACCCAGAATTTCATATCCAGCCAAACTAAGCTTCACAAGTAAAGGAGAAATAAAATACTTTACAGACAAGCAAATGCTGAGAGATTTTGTCACCACCAGGCCTGCCCTAAAAGAGCTCCTGAAGGAAACACTAAACATGGAAAGGAATAACCGGTACCAGCCACTGCAAAATCATGCCAAAATGTAAAGACCATCGAGACTAGGAAGAAACTGCATCAACTAATGAGCAAAATAAGAGCTAACATCATAATGACAGGATCAAATTCACACATAACAATATTAACTTTAAATGTAAATGGACTAAATGCTCCAACTAAAAGACACAGACTGGCAAATTGGATAAAGACTCAAGACCCATCACTGTGCTGTATTCAGGAAACCCATCTCACATGCAGAGACACACATAGGCTCAAAATAAAGGGATGGAGGAAGATCTACCAAGCAAATGGAAAACAAAAAAAGGCAGGGGTTGCAATCCTAGTCTCTGATAAAACAGACTTTAAATCAACAAAGATCAAAAGAGACAAACAAAGCCATTACATAATGGTAAAGGGATCAATTCAACAAGAAGAGCTAACTATCCTAAATATATATGCACCCAATACAGGAGCACCCAGATTCATAAAGCAAGTCCTGAGTGACCTACAAAGAGACTTAGTCTCCCACACAATAATAATGGGAGACTTTAACACCCCACTGTCAACATTAGACAGATCAACGAGACAGAAAGTTAACAAGGATACCCAGGAATTGAACTCAGCTCTGCACCAAGCAGACCTAATAGACATCTACAGAACTCTCCACCCCAAATCAACAGAATATACATTTTTTTCAGCACCACACCACACCTATTCCAAAATTGACCACATACTTGGAAGTAAAGCTCTCCTCAGCAAATGTAAAAGAACAGAAATTATAACAAACTGTCTCTCAGACCACAGTGCCATCAAACTAGAACTCAGGATTAAGAAACTCACTCAAAACCACTCAACTACATGGAAACTGAACAACCTGCTCCTGAATGACTACTGGGTACATAACGAAATGAAGGCAGAAATAAAGATGTTCTTTGAAACCAACGAGAACAAAGACACAACGTACCAGAATCTCTGGGACACATTCAAAGCAGTGTGTAGAGGGAAATTTATAGCACTAAATGCCCACAAGAGAAAGCAGGAAAGATCCAAAATTGACACCCTAACATCACAATTAAAAGAACTAGAAAAGCAAGAGCAAACACATTCAAAAGCTAGCAGAAGGCAAAAAATAACTAAAATCAGAGCAGAACTGAAGGAAATAGAGACACAAAAAAACCCTTCAAAAAATTAATGAATCCAGGAGCTGGTATTTTTGAAAGGATCAACAAAATTGATAGACCGCTAGCAAGACTAATAAAGAAAAAAAGAGAGAAGAATCAAATAGATGCAATAAAAAATGATAAAGGGGATATCACCACCGATCCCACCGAAATACAAACTACAATCAGAGAATACCACAAACACCTCTACGTAAATAAACTAGAAAATCTAGAAGAAATGGATAAATTCCTCGACACATATACCCTCCCAAGACTAAACCAGAAAGAAGTTGAATCTCTGAATAGACCAATAACAGGCTCTGAAATTGTGGCAATAATCAATAGCTTACCAACCAAAAAGAGTCCAGGACCAGACGGATTCACAGCCAAATTCTACCAGAGGTACAAGGAGGAACTGGTACCATTCCTTCTGAAACTATTCCAGTCAATAGAAAAAGAGAGAATCCTCCCTAACTCATTTTATGAGGCCAGCATCATGCTGATACCAAAGCCGGGCAGAGACACAACCAAAAAAGAGAATTTTAGACCAATATCCTTGATGAACATTGATGCAAAAATCCTCAATAAAATACTGGCAAACCGAATCCAGCAGCACATCAAAAAGCTTATCCACCATGATCAAGTGGGCTTCATCCCTGGGATGCAAGGCTGGTTCAATATATGCAAATCAATAAATGTAACCCAGCATATAAACAGAACCAAAGACAAAAACCACATGATTATCTCAATAGATGCAGAAAAGGCCTTTGACAAAATTCAACAACCCTTCATGCTAAAAACTCTCAATAAATTAGGTATTGATGGGACGCATCTCAAAATAATAAGAGTTATCTATTACAAACCCACAGCCAATATCATACTGAATGGGCAAAAACTGGAAGCATTCCCTTTGAAAACTGGCACAAGACAGGGATGCCCTCTCTCACCACTCCTATTCAACATAGTGTTGGAAGTTCTGGCCAGGGCAATCGGGCAGGAGAAGGAAATAAAGGGTATTCAATTAGGAAAAGAGGAAGTCAAATTGTCCCTGTTTGCAGATGACATGATTGTATATCTAGAAAACCCCATTGTCTCAGCCCAAAATCTCCTTAAGCTGATAAGCAACTTCAGCAAAGTCTCAGGATACAACATCAATGTACAAAAATCACAAGCATTCTTATACACCAATAACAGACAAACAGAGACCCAAATCATGAGTGAACTCCCATTCACAATTGCTTCAAAGAGAATAAAATACTTAGGAATCCAACTTACAAGGGATGTGAAGGACCTCTTCAAGGAGAACTACAAACCACTGCTCAATGAAATAAAAGAGGATACAAACAAATGGAAGAACATTCCATGCTCATGGATAGGAAGAATCAATATCGTGAAAATGGCCATACTGCCCAAGGTAATTTATAGATTCAAGGCCATCCCCATCAAGCTACCAATGACTTTCTTCACAGAATTGGAAAAAACTACCTTAAAGTTCATATGGAACCAAAAAAGAGCCCGTGTTGCCAAGTCAATCCTAAGCCAAAAGAACAAAGCTGGAGACATCACACTACCTGACTTCAAACTATACTACAAGGCTACAGTAACCAAAACAGCATGGTACTGGTACCAAAACAGAGATATAGACCAATGGAACAGAACAGAGCCCTCAGAAATAATGCCACATATCTAAAACTATCTGATCTTTGACAAACCTGAGAAAAACAAGAAATGGGGAAAGGATTCCCTATTTAATAAATGGTGCTGGGAAAACTGGCTAGCCATATGTAGAAAGCTGAAACTGGATCCCTTCCTTACACCTTATACAAAAATTAATTCAAGATGGATTAAAGACTTAAACGTTAGACCTAAAACCATAAAAAACCTAGAAGAAAACCTAGGCATTACCATTCAGGACATAGGCATGGGCAAGGACTTCATGTCTGAAACACCAAAAGCAATGGCCACAAAAGCCAAAACTGACAAATGGGATCTAATTAAACTAAAGAGCTTCTGCACAGCAAAAGAAACTACCATCAGAGTGAACAGGCAACCTACAAAATGGGAGAAAATTTTCGCAACCTACTCGTCTGAAGAAGGGCTAATATCCAGAATCTACAATGAACTCAAACAAATTTACAAGAAAAAGCAAACAACCCCATCAAAAAGTGGGCAAAGGATATGAACAGACACTTCTCAAAAGAAGACATTTATGCAGCCAAAGGATAGATGAAAAAATGCTCATCATCACTGGCCATCACATAAATGCAAATCAAAACCACAATGAGATACCATCTCACACCAGTTAGAATGGCAATCATTAAAATGTCAGGAAACAACAGGTGCTGGAGAGGATGTGGAGAAATAGGAACACTTTGACACTGTTGGTGGGACTGTAAACTAGTTCAATCATTGTGGAAGTCAGTGTGGTGATTCCTCAGGGATCTAGAACTAGAAATACCATTTGACCCAGCCATCCCATTACTGTGTATATACCCAAAGGACTATGAATCATGCTGCTATAAAGACACATGCACACGTATATTTATTGCGGCACTGTTCACAATAGCAAAGACTTGGAACAAACCCAAATGTCCAACAATGATAGACTGGATTAAGAAAATGTGGCACATATACACCATGGAATACTATGCAGCCATAAAAAATGATGAGTTCATGTCCTTTGTAGGGACATGGATGAAATTGGAAATCATCATTCTCAGTAAACTATCGCAAGGACAAAAAACCAAACACCGCATGTTCTCACTCATAGATGGGAATTGAACAATGGGAACACATGGACACAGGAAGGGGAACATCACACTCTGGGGACTGTTGTGGGGTGGGGGGAGGGGTGAAGGATAGCATTAGGAGATATACCTAATGCTAAATGGCAAGTTAATGGGTGCAGCACACCAGCATGGCACATGTATACATATGTAACTAACTTGTACATTGTGCACATGTACCCTAAAGCTTAAAGTATAATAATAAAAAATAAAAAAGAAAAAAGAATAGATTACAATTAAAAAAAAAAAGCCATATGCTTTAGACCGAAAGTACAGAGCTATGCACTGTGAATATGTGCATTTAGTTGACTTATGAAAATAAGGTGCTAAGATACACTCAGGAGTAAATAAACTTTACAACAACGTGAACAGTCTGAAATTTACAATTTTATGAATATTTATAGAAGACATGAGACTCCTGGGTCAGAGACAAATAACAGTTTATTACAGCAATAGCAGAAGCCAAATTATCAGCATTTTTGCACTGATTTTTGATCCACTTTCCACATAGCAAAGTGAAGAGGGGCAGATGGCATGTGCATGCACAACAGATTGTATTACAGGAGAAGAACCCAGAGCTTGGGGAACCCAAATTATTTATAATGGGCAGTTAGCATGCACATCCTTGGTTCTACAAGGTGATACTAACACTATTTTCCAAGACTGTAATCAAATCTTCCTCTGGTTCCTGGAGGAGACACTATCTTCATAATTTGAGGCTGTTTATTATACAAACATCCTTGAAACAACAGTCTAGGACAAAAGGCAGTTAGCCCTCCCGCTCACAAGCTATACAGAACCATGAGAGATCCTGAAAGAATTGTCTCTCAAAAGTCCTTAAAGAGAGACTTTTCTATGTTTGCATGTCACACAACAATGTAAAAATATAAAACTCATGTTTTATATAATTGGTGCTTTTACATACTTACATAAAACACAAAAAAGTATAAAGAAGATAAACAACAGTGTTTTACTTTTCATATCGCTTTTAACATCAGCTAGACTCATCTTTTAATTTTATGTTTTGAGTCTTTGGAGGACAGAATATATTCCTGGAGCTATGAAGATTTGCAGGGTTTTCCAAACATGCTAAATTTTCCTTTGTTTTATGCCAATTCTGTCTCCCTTGGAATTTTACTCTCATCTCCCAGTTATGGGGAGAGCATTTGCCCTTCTGTTTTTCTCCGTTTGTTACTGATTGGTTCGACTAAGTCTTTGTGTTTTGTTCCCCGGGGGAGGCTCTCATCTGTCATGATGAACACCCAATTAGTCCCTAGTTATTGTCTTCCTGCTATTACTTTTCCCCCTAATGCAACCCTGAAGTCACAGTAATTGTTTAATGGACCAAAAAACATCTGATGATAACACAAGACCTCTGGACTTCTAGATTGCTGTGCATATCTATGAAGATTCTTTCATTTGGCTTCTGCTGTGGAGCTGACACTATGAGATAAATAGGCTGACCTAATTGAGGCCACTAATGAGCTATTCTTCCCTTTTAAAAGAATATTTTGTCTAATTTCTTACATATACATAGTACAGCATTGGAGAGGTTCATTTTTCTAGCATTGTTGCTTTGTGATAGCATTGAGTGTCCTGGGAATTATTAAAAGCTTCATCACTGGTACACAGACATGTCACCCACCTGGCCTCTGCAGGCATATGAATTGGAGACCCACTATTTAAAGATAGTAATGAGAAAGAGATAGAAAATTACCAACCTATAATTTTTCATTTATTGATCATGGTAGATATGAAACAAAATCCTGGTTAATAGCAGATATTCCTCTTAGGAAGATTTAGAGTAGAAATTTAATGGATGAAGAGATTGTAGGGCATGAGAAAAAATATATTTCACTTGATTAATCAAATAAAACTGATTATCTAGTGTCATTATATTATGAATTAGGAAAGATAACAAAATAGGATGAGTTATTTTTCTTTCATTTTAATAGTTTGTAACCTATGAGGAGAGATAAGATAATAAAGATGTGGAGTTACACAGCAAATAAGACAAAAAATAGACAGCAACAATAAAGCATATATCATAAAGAATAGCAGAAAGTGACAAGTTACCAAATGGCATAGATTTAAAAGTGTTTTTTGTGTTCACAAGAGGTGGTGGGTGCTTCAGGCTGGGGATTACCAGAGAAAGCCCTATCTCAACTATGCATGAGATTTGGTTGTCTATCAGCGTTGAGAATGTATCCCAAGTGAGAAGATAGTGAAAGTGAGAAAAAACACAGTGATTATCTTCATTTTATACTTCTTTCCTGGATACCTGGAACATTTAAATGAGCCTGAATATATTTGGGAGTTACTGCCAATTTTAGTCGAGAAATACAGAAAGTAATTATATGAAAACTGACATTATTCAAGCAGTCTCGATAATATTAGAATGTATGTCGTACTATATAAATGCAAACTCAATCACATAATACAGAATACATTAGACATCCAATGTTTAATGCTGAAATTAATATAGGAAAGATGAAGCACAGCACTGGAGAAATAGGAAACCAGAGATTATTAATGGTAATAATCATGGAGTTAAACATCCAAGAAAGTAACTTTGAAGCAAGAGGTGTGTTACTTAGGTTTATTAGCGAGACTCTACAACAGTGTTCTTAATTTTTTTTTTAGAAAGATGTATGTAATAATCTAAAGAAAGCTTTTGTTTCTTCTCCCTTTTTCAGTATTTCCAAGTTCAGGTACACAACATTTTCATTTAATTTCAGGTGTTCGTGTGTCCCCTGAAGCTCACGCACATATTCAAATATAAGGAACCCTACTCATAAAGAACTGTTAGGTCACCATCTACTGCCACAGAGTAGCATTGACTATTGTATGTCAGCAGTCCTGAGTCCTGCTTTACAAAGTCAGAGATGGGGCATGGGGACAGGTACTAAACACTTTGGTTCTAAACAAGGTACTAAACACCAGATTCCACTTACAAAGGAATTTATTGTTAAGCCATTTACAGACTTACTCTCTATTCTAAAGAAGAGAAAATAAATGCTTGTCAGGGAGCACCATTAAAAAATGCCAACTTTGGTTATGCCTTCATTTCTTATGCTCAAAATTTGCCTATTGTACTTTGCATTAATTTCTATAATCATTTAAATCTTCAGTTACCATTGAAGAGAATACCTTGAAATAAGCAGCAGTTGACCTTTACATTTTTACTACTGATATGAGTGCTACACTCATATCAAGACATTGTATTTGAATAATCTTGATTTTAGTGCTGGCCAAACCCAAACTGATTCTTTATACTGCTAATAACATCTCTACTTGGCATGTGTTCTGGAGCCAATAGGGTCTCTGCATCCTATTAACAATTCTCTTTGTGCTCCCCTTTCTATGTTAAGGCCACATGATTTTCAGACCATAGCAATATGAAAAGCTCTCAATGTACTTCGTCATAGGAAATCTTGAAAACAAGTTTCTGTGATTGATTTGTCCATGGTCACATGGATAGCAATAGCAGCCTGTTAAACCTTGTCTTCAGTCTAGGGAATCTGTATGTTTTCTCTCTTAATATACAGCTTAAGTTGATGGCATTGTGACTTTGCTGTCCCCACCTGCCCTCTTTTTCAGATCTGCCTCTCTTTCAGGATGTTCTTTATCATTAGGTGTCCTGGGATTTCATGCCGCCATATAATACTCTAAATAAAGAAGAACCGTGGGGGAAAACCCATATACTACTCCTAATAAAGAAGAACCATGGGCAGGGGGGAACCCACCCCATTATAGAATAAGACTTTCTTTTTTTTTTTTTTTTTTTTTTTTGAGACAGAGTCTCACTCTGTTGTCCATGCTGGAGTGCAATGGCGCAATCTCGGCTCACTGAAACCTCTACCTTCTGGATTCAAGCAATTTTCCTGCCTCAGCTTCCCAAGCAGCTGGAGTTACAGGCACCTGCCACCATGCCTAAGTTTTGTATTTTTAGTAGAGACTGGGTTTCACCATGTTGGCCAGGCTGGTCTCGAACTCCTGACCTCAAGTGATGCGCCCATCACAGCCTCCCAAAATGCTGGAATTACAGTCATGAGCCACCATGCCCAGCTAGTAGAACAAAACTTACTTTCTGTACTAGCTTGAACACTTACTAGCTGCACATCCCTAGGAATCTGTCCTAAACACACTATACCATACCTGCAGTATAGGGATTATAATAACTACTCTGAGAGACTTACATGATTGTTGTAAGGTCAAAGTGATAATGAAAATGGCAAAGTATTATACAAATTTAAGAGCTTTCTACGGTTATTTACAACAACAACAATAATAATGAAAGCATTTATACTAAAATATTTGAGTCACAAATTCTGGAACAAGACTAACAGGGCCTCTTTCTCTGATTTTGGTTACGGTACTGATGCTAATAAACTCTGCATCTTAAAATCATTTAGTTTGCCATCTGTATATTTATTCAACAGACATATAAATACCTACTCAGTGTCAGACACTGGGCTAAACACTCACAATACAGAGACGAATCTCCAAATTCCCTACTTTGAAGAAGTTCTTGGCCTAGGGAGGAAGACACATTGTTAGCAGAAATTATAATGCAATGGGATAGAAGTCTATACAGTTATACCTGCACAGAGAATGGCAAGGATGCTCCAGCCTTGTGTTCATTCCACCAAGCACAGCAACTCTATCTCTACTGTTCTTTAAGGCTGGAGCTGGTTTCTGTGGCATCAGTTGTCCAAGTTGTATATTCCCAATGTGGAAACAACAAAGTAAAATTTCATCCACCAAAAAAAAAATAGGCACAGTTCAAAGTAGTAGAGCTGGGCATTTGTAGAGCTATCCATTGGCTTTTCCAGGCCAACATTCCTTTTCCATTATTTTGGAAATAGGTTCCCCCTTTTTGTGGGCATTGTAAGCAGTCAGAATGGGCTAACCCTGTCCTCCCACCATGGGTGTGGGCACAACCCAATCCAGACCAAACAGAACAGACTCTTGCTTTGTGTTTTCTGCCAGACCTATCAGAGTGGGATCTCTATTGTCCCTGAAGTTACTGAACAATTAATGTGTGGGCCTAGAGCTAAATGTGGTCTCCTTTGCCTCTGTGGAGGGAGCCTGCTTGAGAATGACATAAACACAGATGCAGCAGAGTTGGAAGATGAAAGATGAAGACATATAGCCTTAATAACATTGAACCCTAAGATCCAGTCATTCCTGAATTGCTGTATCCCTTGAACTTTTCAGTTATATATGTTAACAAATTTCTTTCTTTGCTTAAGCTGATGTAAATCAGGCTTTGGCTACTTGCAAATGAGAGGGTTGCCAATACATTCTTAATAGTAGCTATGAACCTTCTATTACATTTTTTCCCCATTAGACTAGAAAGGAAGCTGAAATGGTCTTGTTCAGCAGTGTATCTTTGATAAAACAGAAATTACCAATCCAATGGAAAAGTCATTACTAGTTTTACAATATGGCTTTCTTCCTTAATTTAGCCATTTTCTTCTCCTTCATTTTATCTACCTAATATATGTACCTAAATGTGTTATTGATTATGCAAGCAGCACACGGAGAATCCTGCTCTAGTCAATGTTGACAAGATTGAATTTGCCTCCAGCACACAGTCCACATATTCAACGTGATTTTTTATTTTACATCTTTGACTTGGTGGCAGGGAGGAAGGTACGATTTTGTGCCGCTGAGTGTACAGGCACGGATTTGGAAAGTTGAAGACTGAATTGGAAGAGAATTTGGCTTCTACAGAGTTAAGTAGAAATAGTCTGTTTTGGCCAGACGCGGTGGCTCACACCTGTAATCCCACCACTTAGGGAGGCCGAAGCGGGCAGATCATTTGAGGTGAGGAGTTTGAGACCAGCCTGACCAACATCGTGAAACCCTGTGTCTACTAAAATACAAAAAATTAGCTGGGCATGGTGGCAGGAGCCTGTAATCTCAGCTACTCGAGATGCTGAGGCAGGAGAATCATTTGAAGCCAGGAGGCAGAGGTTGCAGTGAGCCAAGATCACACCAATGCACTCCAGCCTGGGTGACAGAGTGAGACTCCCTCTCTAAAAAAACAATAAAATAAAAATAAAAATAAACATAGAAATAGTCTGTTTTAAATGCCATTGCTTCTTTAGCATCAAAACTACTTTATGTTGATGACTACTCTTAAATGCAAATACTTTCTGCACTGGGGGAAGGTAAATATATTGAGATAAATATCCTGGTGTGTTTTAAAGATGAAATATTATAAAAGGAAATCTCCTGTCCCTCTAGAATGGTATTGAAAGGAGGTTTAATAATTTTGCTTTGAAGACACAATTAAGTATTAGGAAAAAAATAGAAATTTTTGGAACAGTAAAGTCAATGAATTTAAAAATAAATATATAAACATTATTGTCCAAGGCCATAAGTCAAACTTATTTAAGATTGACAAGGCAAAAGTACCTGAGTACCATAGCAAATAAGATAGGATGAAGGAGATACAAAGGAGAAAATCATTGTTGTTACTGTCTTGCCATCACAGAGATTTTGAAAAATGGAGTGCCATGATTTGAACAGGCCTTTTCAAAATTCAAGTTTCCAATGTGGTGATATTAAGAGGTAGAACATTTAAGAGGTGATTAGACCACAAGGGCACCTTCCTCATGAATGGGATTAAGGCCCTTATAAAAGAGACTTCACACAGCATTTAGTTAGCTTGCTCTTTTGCTCTTTGGCTGTGTAAAAACACAGCATTTATCTCTTTTGCCTTCTCTTTGTGAGGATACAGCAAAAAGGCTCTCACTGGACACTGAATGCTAGCTTCTTGAACTTGAACTTCCCAGCCTCCAGAACTATGAGCAAATAAATTTCTGTTGTGTATAAATTACCCCATCCATAGTATTATGTCATAACAGTACAAATGAATGAAGACATCCAATTATGTAAAATAAAAAGAAATCCTTAGCTGGGACACAACCATTCTTGCTATCTTGGCATAGAGTATTACAGTTGTCTTCATAATAAATGAATATAAATGAGTGAGACAGGCAGTGATAAGAGTCATGCCTCAGCTCACAGGCAGACTTGGAAATGTCCATGACCATTGCATTTCCAGTGGAAGATGGAAGCCAAAGCCAAATCTTACCAGATATGCAATTACAGATTTACAAGCTGTATTTGCATATGTTCTAAATACAATGAAAATTTAAAATAATGAGTATCAGAGCTCTAAGAATTAAGGACTTGAAAACATAATTTCACAGAAAAAAATGGAGTAAATTGTTATTAAGTTTTAATATGCTTAAGAGCTGACTTACTGATGAGATTGGGAAAGTCTGGAGGAATAAAAGCACAGACATCTAATAAAATGTCATAAGGAGGCTGCTCGCAATGCTCTTGGTAATGTTACAAAAGCATACAAGGGACATGTTGTAAGTACATCGATTAATACCCTTAACTTCAACTTCTCTACTAATCGTAACCTTATAGGTAGTCAGAAGCACTCATAGCAGCCCACAATGCCATGTCCTCAGGAATTAACTTTCTGCTTGAGGATTAGCACATGGTAACTTACAATATTTACTTCTGTCATAAGATTCCCTTCTAACCTTGTGATAAGATATGTCTAAATGCTGTGAACCTGTCATATTATCTGTTCTTAGTTTTTCCTAGCAGCTGATTGATAACCCATCATGTCCTTCAATGTTTAATATCTATAAGATTATTACACATTTTCTTGTATACAGGAAGGTAGACAATAAGAAATATATACCAAGAAATAAAATGGTGTTCCAACTGGGGAGAAATGTTTTCAATTTTGCCATTTATTACTATTTTGTAACAAGATTTTTATCAAATAAGAGATATTTGAGGTTATTTGAAAAGAATTATTAAACTAGCCTAATAAAACTATGACACCAGTGTTAGAAACTTGATGTAACAGACACTTTTTTCAATATTGTAGTAAATAGAATCAAAGATGTTCTCAGAACATGGTATTTTTATTAACTAAGGAGAGCTGGGTAAGACCCTGAGCTATTTTTAAGGTACAGTGTGCATACCTGGCTCAATGAGAAATGGGGGAAATATAGAGAGGCTTTCTAGACTCACTGGAATTTGAATTCTGAGTGCTTAATTGTTAGTGGAGAGCCAATTTTAGGGACTCCTAAACTGTAACCTACTCCTCAGATTCCTTATGGAATTTATCAACAGAAAACAGGAATGAGAAATAAGTATAATTAGCATGTTTTACTATTTTTGGGAAAAGATGAGGATCACACAGTATACACATCATGGTGTTGTGAGACCCTTTGTCCTGGGGACCAACCGACCTCTTTATCAACTGATTCCAGGCTGAAAACTGGCAAAAATATTGTAATTTTTAAAATAAGAGCAACTGCCCTCACCCATCTGTTCATCTATTCTGGTTTTCTTTTGATTATATAAGTTAAGCAGTACCCTTATTGGCTTCCCACCTATTTCTTCTATGGTAGCTGTGTTCTATTAACCAGTTCCACATTTCTCTGAAGGCCAAGCTTCCTTGTGTGCCACACTGATCTTACTGGTCATTACAATGATGCATACACCCCAAATTGGGGCAGTTGAGAGCCACTACCCCTTCTGTCCTAGTTTGGGGTGTCATTGTACCCACTGTCAGTAACAAGCCAAGCTCTGTGAATTTTCTCATATCTCAGTCCTGACCTGAAAAACCACCACTGATGTTGCTGATGCTTCTCTTGCCAGTGCTTTCTTGATGGCTTTGGTTAATGCTATGTCTTCTGGGTCTTTCTGTGTAATGTAACACTGGAGTGTGTCTTTTGTTCTCACGTAATATATCCACTTCAGCATGCTCCCTTACCTGACCCTTTTATTCTTTCCATCACTTTCTGCTATAGCAATTGAAGCAATTGCAACACCACTCTGAAGGAGTCCTCACTTTATGCAGCCTTCCAGGAACCACCCTAGCAGCAAAGTGGAACCATCTACTGAGATATTTGCAAGATATTCAATATTGCATCCTGAGAAAATGTCTTCAAGCCCATAAAGTCTCCCTTTATCAGTCTTATGTTTCAGCTTCCTTAATTAATCAACAAAAATATCCAGTCCTACAGGTACTCCCTTAGCTTGTGCTAGTATACACTGGCTAACATTTATTTGTTAGTTCATTTGTATTTTCATTCCTCTCTTCACTTATCAGGCCAGCTAAGTCCAGGCAGATCCTGAAGGGGCCTCCTAATGCTTTACAATGAAAAGTCTGCAAAAGGGAAATGCTAGCTCTTAATAGGAAAGGTCAACCACATCAGCAGGTTCTCATACCACACCTTACAGAAAATTACCAATATAGAGAAAGAAGGAAGCATCGCTGTAGATTCCACAAAGAGTAAAGAGATAATAAAGGAATGTTATAAACAAATTTATGCTAATACATTTAACAACTGGAAGAAAATGAACAAGGTCTTTGATAGACACAAGTTACGTTTTAAAAAAAAGGAAAATATAAATCACTCTTTGTCTTTAGGAAATCGAATTCATAACCAAAATTTTCACACAAGAACTCCAAACCAAGATGATTTTACTAGTGAATTCTATCAAAAATTTAGGGAATAAATAATCAATTCTATACAAATACTCCTTATGAAAGTAGTGAAGTTAAATTTATCAATCTGTTTAATGAGGCCAGTATAACCTAGTGGCACAATAAACCTCAGGAATGCAATCTTACTCAATCAACCATCAGCAAATTAAACCCAGTAATATATAAAAAGAATAATATGTCATTACCATGTAGGGTTTATCCCTGCAATGCAAGGTTAGTTTAACATTTGAAATAAAATAAATGCAACTCACCATGATAAGAAATTTTAAAAAATCATCTCAAGAAATGTGGAAAAGGCACTTGAAACAATTCAACTTATTCACGAAAAGATTCTCAGCAAACTAGGGATAGAAAAAGCTTCCTCATTCCGATAAGCATCATCTGCAAAGACCTATCGCTAACATCATTATTATTCCTAATGGTGAATCAATTAATGCTTTCCCCCAAGAGTACAAGACAAGAATATTCTCTCTTACCATTTCTAGACAATATTTTACCGGTCAGTGAAATATGATTTTTTAAAAAAGAATAAAAAAGAAAAAGAAGAAAAGATATAAGATTTGAAAAGGATACAGTAAAAACAGTATATTTGTAGACAATATGGTCATGCAACATTGTCCTGTGCATACAAAATCCTAGGACACATACTAAAACCAAAATTGACTTAACAAAGTTGTAGGATACAAGATTAATATACAAAAAGTATCTTCCCATATACTACTAGAAACAATTATAAAATAAAATTAAAATAAAAACATTTTCATTAACAAGCACAAATGTATACTAAATTTAAAGAAAATATGAAAGATATTGTTGAGAGGAAGTATGGATATAATTAAATAGAGCGCTATACTATGTTCTTAGATTTGAAGACTTCATATTAAGATAATAATTCTCCCCAAATTGATCTATACATGCATTGCCATCTTATGCAGCCAATAAACATATGAAAAAAAGCTCATCATCATTGGTCATTAGAGAAATGCAAATCAAAACCAAAATGAGATGCCATCTAATGCCAGTTAGAATGGCAATCATTAAAAAGTCAGGAAACAACACATGCTGGAGAGAAGGTGGAGAAATAGGAATGCTTTTACACTGTTGGTGGGAGTGTAAATTAGTTCAACCATTGTGGAAGACAGTGTGGTGATTCCTCAAGGGTCTAGAATCAGAAATACCATTTGACCTAGCAATCCCATTACTGGGTATATACCCAAATGATTATAAATCATTCTACTATAAAGACACATGCACACGTATGTTTATTGTGGCACTGTTCACAATAGCAAAGACTTGGAACCAACCCAAATGCCCGTCAATGGTAGACTGGATAAAGAAAATGTGGCACATATACACCATGGAATACTATGCAGCCATGAAAAAAGGATGAGTTCATATTCTTTGCAGGGACATATATAAAGCTGGAACCCATCATTCTCAGCAAACTAACACAAGGACAGAAAACCAAACACCTCATGTTTTCACTCATAAGTGGGAGTTGAACAATGAGAACACATGGACACAGGGAGGGGAACATCACACACTGGGGCCTGTCGGGGGATGGAGAGCTACGGGTCGGATAGCATTAGGAGATATACCTAATGTAGATGACAGGTTGATGGGTGCAGCAAATCACCATGGCACGTGTGTGCCTATGTAACAAACCTGCATGTTCTGTACATGTACCCCAGTACTTAAAGTATAATACAAAAAAGAAAAAAAGAGAAAATCCCAACAGATTTTTAATAGAACTTGAAAAGCTGATTATAAATTTTATGTTGAAATTGAAATGACCTAGAACAGCTAAAACTATCTTTAAGAGGGAACAAAGTTGGAATACTTATGTTTCCAGAGTTTCAGACTTACCATAAGTTTTAATCAGTGAGGTATCAGTATAAAGATACACACAGATCAATGGAACCAATAGACACAATCATATTTGATCAATATATTTTCAGCAATGTACAATATATTTTCAACAATATTACCATGAAATACAACAGCAAAGAAAGTATTTTTAACAAATGGTGTTGGGATAACTTTATATTCTTATTTTTAAAATAATAAAAAGTAATTGAACCTCACATGATACACAAAAATTAATTTGACGTGGATTAAAAAATTAAACACAAGGAAATCTATAAATCATACAGAAGAAAACATAAGAGAATGTCTTTGTAACCTTGAAGTGGGCAGATTTTTCAGGCCACAAAAAGCATAGCCATAAATAAAAATAAATAAATTAGACGTCGCCAAAATTAAGAACTTTAACAACTCTGCTTATAAAGTGAGTAAAAATATTAAACATACATTTCACAAAAGAAGATAGTCAGATGGGCTATTAGCACATAAGCAGTTGCTTAATAAACTTAGTCTTCTAAATTATAATGCAAATTAAAACCACAGTGAGATACCACTACATACCCACTAGAATTGATTATACTAAAAAGACTGAAAATACCAAATGGTGAGTCTTTAGAGTGAACCGACCTCATATATCACTTGTAAGAATACCAGTGGCAATTCACTTTTGAACACCCTCCCAAGACTAAACCAGGAAGAAGTTGAATCTCTGAATAGACCAATAACAGGCTCTGAAATTGAGGCAATAATTAATAGCTTACCAACCAAAAAAGGTCCAGGACCAGATGGATTCACAGCCGAATTCTACCAGAGGTACAAGGAGGAGATGGTACCATTCCTTCTGAAACTATTCCAATCAATAGAAAAAGAGGGAATCCTCCCTAACTCATTTTATGAAGCCAGCATCATCCTGATACCAAAGCCTGGCAGAGACACAACAAAAGAGAATTGTAGACCAATATCCCTGATGAACGTCAGTGCAAAAATCTTCAATAAAATACGGGCAAACCAAATCCAGCAGCACATCAAAAAGCTTATCCACCATGATCAAGTGGGCTTCATCCCTGGGATGCAAGGCTGGTTCAATATACGCAAATCAATAAACATAATCCAGCATATAAACAGAACCAATGACAAAAATCATATGATTATCTCAATAGATGCAGAAAAGGCCTTTGACAAAATTCAACAACCCTTCATGCTAAAAACTCTCAATAAATTAGGTATTGATGGGACGTATCCCAAAATAATAAGAGTTATCTATTACAAACCCACAGCCGATATCATACTGAATGGGCAAAAACTGGAAGCATTCCCTTTGAAAACTGGCACAAGACAGGGATGCCCTCTCTCACCACTCCTATTCAACATAGTGTTGGAAGTTCTGGCCAGAGCAATTAGGCAGGAGAAGGAAATAAAGGGTATTCAATTAGGAAAAGAGGAAGTCAAATTGTCCCTGTTTGCAGATGACATGATTGTATATCTAGAAAACCCCATTGTCTCAGCCCAAAATCTTCTTAAGCTGATAGACAAATTCAGCAAAGTCTCAGGATACAAAATCAATGTGCAAAAATCACAAGCATTCTTATACACCAATAACAGACAAACAGAGACCCAAATCATGAGTGAACTCCCATTCACAGCTGCTTCAAAGAGAATAAAATACCTAGGAATCCAACTTACAAGGGACGTGAAGGACCTCCTCAAGGAGAACTACAAACCGTTGCTCAATGAAATAAAAGAGGATACAAACAAATGGAAGAACATTCCATGCTTATGGGTAGGAAGAATCAATATCATGAAAATGGCCATACTGCCCAAGGTAATTTATAGATTCAATGCCATTCCCATCAAGCTACCAATCACTTTCTTCACAGAATTGGAAAAAATGACTTTAAAGTTCATATGGAACCAAAAAAGAGCCCGCATTGCCAAGTCAATCCTAAGCCAAAAGAACAAAGCTGGAGGCATCTCGCTACCTGACTTCAAACTATACTACAAGGCTACAGTAACCAAAACAGCATGGTACCAGTACCAAAACAGAGATATAGACCAATGGAACAGAACAGAGCCCTCAGAAATAATGCCGCATATCTACAACCACCTGATCTTTGACAAACCTGAGAAAAACAAGAAATGGGGAAAGGATTCCCTATTTAATAAATGGTGCTGGGAAAACTGGCTAGCCATATGTAGAAAGCTGAAACTGGATCCCTTCCTTACACCTTATACAAAAATTAATTCAAGATGGATTAAAGGCTTAAATGTTAGACCTAAAACCATAAAAACCCAGAAGAAAACCTAGGCAATACCATTCAGGACATAGGCATGGGCAAGGACTTCATGTCTTAAACACCAAAAGCAATGGCAACAAAAGCAAAATTGACAAATGGGATCTAATTAAACTAAAGAGCTTCTGCACAGCAAAAGAAACTACCATCAGAGTGAACAGGCAACCTACAGAATGGGAGGAAATGTTTGCAACCTACTCATCTGACAAAGGGCTAATATCCAGAATACACAATGAACTCAAACAAATTTACAAGAAAAAAACAAACAACCCCATCAAAAAGTGGGCAAAGAATATGAACAGCCACTTCTCAAAAGAAGACATTTATGCAGCCAACAGACATATGAAAAAATGCTCATCATCACTGGCCATCAGAGAAATGCAAATCAAAACCACAATCAGATACCATCTCACACCAGTTAGAATGGTGATCATTAAAAAGTCAGGAAACAACAGGTGCTGGAGAGGATGTGGAGAAATAGGAACACTTTTACACTGTTGGTGGGACTGTAAACTAGTTCAACCCTTGTGGAAGTCAGTGTGGCGATTCCTCAAGGATCTAGAACTAGAAATACCATTTGACCCAGCCATCCCATTACTGGGTATATACCCAAAGGATTATAAATCATGCTGCTATAAAGACACATGCACACGTATGTTTATTGCAGCACTATTCACAATAGCAAAGACTTGGAACCAACCCAAATGTCCAACAATGATAGACTGGATTAAGAAAATGTGGCACATATACACCATGGAATACTATGCAGCCATAAAAAATGATGAGTTCATGTCCTTTGTAGGGACATGGATGAAGCTGGAAACCATCATTCTCAGCAAACTATCGCAAGTACAAAAAACCAAACAATGCATGTTCTCACTCATAGGTGGGAATTGAACAATGAGGACACATGGACACAAGAAGGGGAACATCACATACCCGGGCCTGTTGTGGGGTAGCGGGAGGGGGGAGGGATAGCATTTGGAGATATATCTAATGTTAAATGATGAGTTACTGGGTGCAGCACACCAACATGGCACATGTATTCATATGTAACTAACCTGCATGTTGTGCACATGTACCCTAAAACTTAAAGTATAATAAAAAAAGATAAATGAGAAATATAAAATTTCAAAAAAAGAAAACTATTTGAGTTTCTGTAAAAGTAAACATACACTTATGTTCAAAATGAATTGTACAAGAATATTCATTGCCACTGTACTCTCCATAGCCAAAACTGGAAACAGTCTAAAATATCCAACAACAGGAAAACAAGTAAATTGTGATATATTCACCTATACCACATATGTTGTTAGAATACTTCTCAGCAATAAAAAGAAATGTATTACTAAAATAAACATACGGATGAATCTCTAAAACATTATGTTAACCTAAAAAAAGACCCAGAATAATGCATACTATATGACTTCATTATCTGACATTTTAGAATACACCAAACTGATCCATGGTAATAGAAATCAGAGAGATGATTCCCAAGGGTGGAAGGAGGAGAAGATTAACTAGAAAAAGGCATGGGGGAACTTTCTATGATGGTGGAAACGTTCTATATCTTGGTCGTTGTTTTAGATGAGTGTATGCATTTGTAAAATCCATCAATCAGTACACTTATATTTTGCGCATTTTATGCTATATACATTAAATGTCAACAAAATTGAGAAAAAGGTGATTTTTCTTTATGCTGATATAATCCAGAATCTTTAATCTCATTATGTTCATCTAAAATATGTCTGAGATATGAAGGTGAGCATAAATTTGTAATTTCAAACTTAATTCTTGTGTTTATTTTAGATTTAAAGAGTCATAGCGTCTTTAAAATGCCGTGGTCTCTATTTTAATAGTCTATTATATAAGAACTAATAAAATCCACCTTGGGTCACTCTGGTTTTGGCATCACTCTCAGCATCTCACTCAGCACTAGATATGACTGCTTCTGATTTATGACTATCAAATTGGTTTCCTCTCTAGTATTTGAAATTTGTATTTTTAAAATTACAGATTTAAAGATAGTTGCTGCATTAATGGAACCCACTTCCTGTGTACCAATTCTCTCACACACTTACACACAACAAATATGTCTTCTCTGTTGCATCACTATTTGCCAAATTAGCAGATGAATCAACTTTAAAAAGGAAAATGTTCCTTTTAGCCAAAAATGTAAGTTTCTTCCCCAAATGGAAAATACAATGTAGTTTTCCCTGATGACTGAAGAACTGAGTAGGAAAAATATAAACAGTAATGTGCTGAACCCATGTCCATTGTCACGCCCTCACTTGAGACGGTGTAAAGCCTTATGTGGCACTGTGCCCTACACTACCCGCTAAGGGGGTCTCTGGCATACACTCGTAGAATCATTCCTGCTGCCTTGGGGTCCTTATCCTATTGTCTTATCCATTCTGTGTTTGCAAGGTCTGTGCCTTTTCCATTCCTTTGGGAGGTACTCACAAGCAATGAATACATCTGATTCCATTTGGATTTCTTTTCTAATGTCTGCTGGCCCAGTGGTCCACAACTTGTTATTCAAAATGCATGACGTATAAAAATCTACTTAAAATGAGAAGCACTTGTGCATCTATTACCAAACCAACCTCAGATTTGTTTAGTTCCTTTCACACTGCATTTATCTTTTTAAATGAAGGATTTTTTAAATATATTTTATACCACAAACGAAAAGTAGAATTTCACATGACTTCCAATTGAAGGATTGAGTCCCAAAATCATTGGAGATCACCTCTAAAAAATACCAGGTATACCACTAAACTCTTGAATATAATTTATAGGAAGCCAAATATTACATTTTATTACAGCCAATGTCTACACTATTTGTAGAGGTGATCTAATAATAAGCATCTATGTCAAAGCCTGACAGTTTAAGAGAGATGCTTTGGGGGAATAAAAGTACTACCTTCCACGGATCAATTGAAACTCTTTGCCACTCCAAATTTTTCTGAAAACAGAGCTTTTCAGTTTTAAAAAAAAAAATGACTCACC
Source organism: Pongo pygmaeus (assembly GCF_028885625.2). NCBI lineage: Eukaryota > Metazoa > Chordata > Mammalia > Primates > Hominidae > Pongo > Pongo pygmaeus. The sequence continues at coordinate 109,028,629 of NC_072384.2, read as the reverse complement.
TCATTCACTATAGGTCTGTTGAGACTGAATTTGTTATTTCCATACTTGAAAGACTCAAATCACAGGCCTCTGATATTTTCCTGCAATTAGGAGAGCTTCATGGCATCTTTGGAGATGTTTTACTTGCTGTTGGCATCCATTTAATTAAATCCTAATAGCATAGATAGCAAAAGAAACAAAAATAACGTGTTAGCTTTAAATATCTGGGGAAAGTGACAAAGACAAAGAAATGCTTTATTAATAAAAGATTATTTTAAATTATAAATATGTATTTTCTAATTTGCCTTTATTTTCTATGAGAAAAGAGTAACAACAGACTGCTGTAATTATTTTCAAAGTAAAATAATAATTAGTATTTGGGCATGAACTTCATCTTTGAAGATTATCTTTTCAAATACTATATTACATCTCTTTAAATGCATTTTTTCTTTTGAAAGATTTAGTCACCCAGGCGGGGTATTATTGATATGGAATACTCAGAAGCCAGTGAATAAGCTGATATCCTAGAGGAGTTTTCCTAACGAGCTTATGAGCACATCTAGCACACAGGCATTTTAATCATAATAATTTTTTTAACTTTTCTTAATCGTGAAATATATCCAGAAAGAGATACATAAATAGATAGATGGATGAATTGGTGGATAGATGAACTGATGGATGGAGGGATGGAGGGATGCAGGAATGGAAGGACAACATAATGGATGGCTGGATTGATAGATTTATACAATAACAATCATTAACGTAATTCCCTGCCATCTTTACCTAAGTTAAGAAACAGGACATCACCAATACTTAGAAGTCACCCCCAACTTCACATCCCTCCTAGGTCACATCCCATTTCCTATCCTATGCAGGTAACCACTATCCTAACTTCTATTAATTCCTTTGCTTTTCTTGATAGTTTTACCATCACTAAATTCATCACTAAACAACATAGTTTAATTCTTCCTGATTTGGAAATTTGTTTATAAATTCTGACTACATGTTTTCCTTTGTAACTTGCTACATTTGACCAACATTTGTTCATGAGATTAATCTATGTTAATGTGCAGCTGTAGTTTTATTTCCATTGCCATATAGTATTCCATTGCATGAATGTACCACAAATTATTTATCTGGTGTATAGTTGATAGATAAGTTGGTTGTTTTCAGCTTGGGACTATTATAAACATTTCAATATATTTTTCTTGGTGCACTTGTACAAAACTTTCTCTAGGATTAAAATTGGTTATAGATTATACACATTTTCAACTTTTCTGGAGAAAGCAAACTCTTTTATGTTGTGGTTGTACCAAGTTCATTCATACCAACACTGTGAGAGAGGTACTTTTGCCACACATCCCCACCAACACATGGTATTATCAGAATTTACAATTTTTCTATAACTGGTACATGATTTTAATTTACATTTTTCTAATCATTAGTAAAATGAGCAACCTTCCCTTATGTTTATGAGTCATTTGGATTTTCTCTTTCATGAAAGATTTGCTCAAATCTTTGCCTATTCTTATGATAGGTTGTCTGTCTTTTTCTTATCATTTTGTATTGAGTTTATTCTGGATATTAGTTACCTTGCACATCTGTTCTTAGATTTGTTTTTTTATTTAAACCTTTATGTTTAATTGACAAATAATAATTGTATACATTTATGGTGCACAATGTGATGTTTTGATATTTGTATACATTGTAGAAAAATTATATCAAGTAATTAACGTATTCATCACCTCTCATATTTACCATTTTTTGTAGTGAGAATATTTCAAGTCTGTTCTTTCAGCACTTTTGAAATATGCAATACCATAGGTACCATTTTTAATATTATCTTTTTTAAAAATGTGGTTTTTAACTCTGTTGCTGGTACATAAAAATATATCATATGCAACAAATTTTTATAAGTGGATTTTGTACCCAGTTGCTTTGTAAACCTGTCTTATTGAATCCAATATTCTATTTTCACATTCTTTTATATTTTGTTTTAGGTACAAAATCATGTTAAATATTTTGTATTTTGTTTTATGTATAAAAATCATGTTATCTGGAAATAATGATGGGCTTGTACATTTCTAATTCTTATACTTTTTATTTCTTTTTTTAAAATCTTAATGTATGGCCAAGATTGCTCGCACGAGATTGAATAGAAGTGGAAAGTAGAGGTAGCTGACTTCCTTGTCTTGTCCTGATTCCAGAGGAAAAGCTTTCAATGTTGTACATTAATATACAGAATTTTGATTTTTTAAGATTCTTTTCATCATGTTAATGAATTTCCTTCTATTTCTAGTTTGCTAAGAGTTTTCATCATAAATGAATATTAGTTCTGTCAAAAACTTTTTACATCTTGCAAAATGATCATGTGGTTTACTCCACTTATTGGTACCTATGGAAATTGCATTAATTGTTTATACAATCTATAAATCTATACAACAATCTATACAATCTATACAAGCCTACTTTTTGTTCTTGGAATAAACTTTACTTCATGAAGGCATGTGATTTTTTTATTCAGTGCTGAATCCAGTTCTTTATCATTTGTCTAGGGTTTTTGAATCTCTATTCTTGGATGATATTGAATTATAGCATTACTTTCTCATTCTTATTTTCAGGTTTTGGTATCAAGGTTTTGCAGGCTAATAAATACATTAGGGAGTATTTCCTCTTCTTCTATTCTCTGGAAGATATTGTGTAAGATTAAAATGGGTATTTCTTCAATGTTTGGAGCATTCTTGACCTCTATTTGGAGAGAAGTAAAACTATTCTAAGTGTGTGGGCTTTATCTAGCGTCTAGCAGATTTCTGGCAAGCTCATGAATGTATTTAAAATGGCAGCTTAAAAAATATTTTTACTAAGCATGTTTTGATGTCATGTAACAGGAACCTTTCATAACCTTTAGTGTGCCAAATTGCTAACGACAAAAATCCCTAAAATTAGTTTACAATATGTTTTGAATAATTTTGAGACCTCCAACTGGAACATCAATAGGTAGATGGAGGCTGTTAGATAACATGGAATATGCCCCCATTGATGTAGAAGTAATTCTTGTGGAGCAACTGGACGAAGCCACAGAGTAACCAGGTTTTTTTGGATTAACAGTACATGCAGAGAACAGACGACGGTTATTAACTATCTTCATAGGTAAGGAATTAGCTAAGGGTCTAATGAAGAGTTTGAAGAAATGAACTTAGAGTATAATTTTAAAAAGATGGGAGGAACTGGTCCCCATCTGCAGCTACAAAAAAAAAAAAAGAAAGAAAAGAAGTGATGACAGGTATTCAAAGGCAGCCATAGACTGTAACATGACATTTCATTACAAAAGAAATAACAGTATTAACATATACTTTCATAGTACTTACTATTATGTAGAAAGTTCCAAGTTATTCAGATATGTAAATTTCTTTATTGCTGACAATGCTATAAGATAGGGTTAATCAAGTAAATAAGATAAACTAGTTACGTAGCAGCACGGAGATTTGCAACTGGCATGTCTGTCTCTAGAAGCCACTTCATTCATTGATCTTTTACACTGACTCTAAATGTTATAGTAAACAAACCATTTTGATAATTATGTTTTTGAAGACTATAACAGACTTCCTTCACCAAAGGAACTTTTGATTTCATGAAATACACATTTCTTATTATGATAAAGAACATCCATCAACAGGATGCAAAATGAAGCCCACATATTTGGAACAAATTCTTCCCATCCTTAATGAGGGTCAAACATGAGCCCACACTGAACTAAGATGGCTACCCTAGGCATTCTCTCTTCATCATTGGAAAAGGTGAGGAGGCTCAAGCACTCAGAATTTCAATTATATCAACAGAGTTCAATTCACAACCAAGACGCTTGTTATAAGCTCAACCCTTCCCAGGAAGCAAACACAACCATCCTTTGGTTCTACTTTCAAAGCATGTTTAAAATCGGACTATTTCTCACTACTTCTATGCCACCATATTGGTCTGAGCCACCATCACCTTGTCCCTGAATTATTGCAATTGCCTTCTAACTGCTCTCCCTGGTTCTGCTCGTGCCTTCCCATTCAGTCTATTATGAATATGACCAACAGAGTGATCCTTTTCAAATATAAGTTGAATCTTATTCACTCTCTGCTCAAAATTTTTCAAAGGCTCCATATTTCACTCGGAATAAACACCAAGGTCTGTACGGTAGACTGCAAAGCTGTCACTCCCTGTTCTCTCTCTGGCCCTTTCTCATACAACTCTCCACCTTGCTTTGCTCTGCTCCAGCCCCAGTGTCCCTCTTGCTGTTCCTCCAACAAACTAGGCACTCCTGCTATAGGGCCATTGCAAGAACTGCTCTCCCCACTGGGCATGCATCTCCCCGCGATGCCCTCATGGCTAGTTCTCTGACCTCTGAAATATTTGCTCAGATGTCTCCTCAATGAAGCCCTCCTTGACAACCCCATTTTAATCTGCAATGGACTTCCCCATTCTGTCCCCCAGCACTCCTGAACACACTGTTTGCTGTGCACTTTCTTTTTTCTAATCATCTTAACATGCTATGTAATACGCCCATCAATTCTGTTAGTTATTTATTGCTTGTCTTCTTCTACTAGAAAATAATATCCTCAAGCACAGTAATCCTCCTTGTGTCCCAGGTATGTAGATCAGTGCCCCGCCCATGGTAGACACTCTAAATATTGGTTGACAATGGACAGACTGATTTATTGAATAAAGTAGCTACTACTGAATATTTTTGTATTTTCCTAATGAATATTTTTGTATTTTCATATATTCATAGTCCTTATGAAGGACTATGAGTTTTAATAATACAAGGACAATATGTTAACTTCTGAGTTTTAAAAATACAAGGACAATATTTTAACTTCTCTTTTGACCTTTGCTATTAAGGAATTTGTAATCACGGTGATTTAATTCTGATACAGATAAATAAGGCACATGTTTTCAGTTTGAAATTATTTAAGAAGGATTGCAAGGCAATGTTTGAAAAAATTTTAGACAATAGATATTAACTGTGGTAGAACTTGGGAAGGAAATATTCACAAAGAATAAAATATTAGTCATGGAGCTATCTCATATCCTTGACAGAATAGGTAGGTTAATTTGAGACCCATTAAAATGATACAAAGCTTTTCAAACACATTTTTCTAAGGAACAATAATTTTCTATTAATGTGATGATTTTCATCTTGATGAGTGACCAGTTAGTCTGTTAAAATGACAGGAAATCTGAGAATCATCAACAAGCCTAATATATTTGATTTTTGCCCTATTCCATTTTAAAAGACAGCTCATAAAACCACTCTGCATATTCATATTGATGTCTGATTTTAAATTTTCCCTGTGATAAAATAAAATAATACAATATTTATATCATGAAGATGTTCTTTAACTTTAAATAGCTAAAACTCCTCATTTTGTGGAGAGGGAAATCAGAGAGTTTATGTGAGCTACCTAGAGTCATACAGCAAATTAACAGCAGAAGTCCCACCCAAGTGTATTAAAATCTATTTTAAAATATTCTCTGCCACCACAACCTTGGTACAATAATACTAATGTTTTATATGATTAAATTTTTGTGCTTTATTTAGATGCTAAGTTAACTTTAACCTAAGTTCAGTATTTTTATTTCCCTTCTTTAAAAAGGAGGCTTCTATTTTTGAGAAGCTTGCTTTATGTAATTATTTAACTTATTAAATTTAACATATGAGAGAATCACAGATAAAAACAAGTTAATTAATTGGCATACATTTTCCCTATGCCTCAAAAATATTTTAGCATTCTCACTGACGCCTGTATCATGGAGATGACTCTTCTAAGAACATAAATGCCAATAATTCAAAGAAGTAGAGTGTTGTATAACAACTTGACTTCCACTGAAATTCTTGCTTTCTCACATTTTTGTTTCTCTTGGACCTAACTAACTTTATTAAGGATAAAGCCTGTTATAATTAGTTTGTTTGTTTATAGCAAAAAAAAAAAATCCAAAATCTACAATTATTAACCCTGTTCCCGGATTGAGATTTCATTTTATCTTAATTCTGTAAAAATGATATGAAATCAGAGAGCTGATATTTGTTACATTTTGATACTTTGGTAAAAATAGCTCAGTAAGTATGAAACAGAATGAAAACTCATATACTTATCTCCTAAAAATTGCTCTCAGCTGGGCACAGTGGCTCAAGCCTGTAATCTCAGCACTTTGAGAGGCCGAGGCAGGCAGATCACTTGAGGTCAGGAGTTTGGGACCAGCCTGGCCAACATGGTGAAACCCCGTCAGTACTAAAAAAAAAAAAATACAAAAATTAGCTGGGCGTGGTGGCAGGTTCCTGTAAACCCAGCTACCTGGGAGGCTGAGAAAGGAGAATTGCTTGAACCAAGGAGGGCAGTGAGTTGAGATGGAGCCCCTGCACTCCAGCCTGGGTGACAGAGCAAGCCTCAAAAAAACAAAAAAAAATTGTTTTCCCCTTACCCCACTCTGTCTTAATGTCAGAATTTCGTTTTTAAATTTTTATTGATACATAATATGTGTACATATTTATGGGATACATGTGATATTTTGTTACACGCATAGAATATGCAGTGATCAACTCAGGGTATTTAAGAATATCCACCACCCATCACCTAGGACATTTATCATTTCTACCTGTTGGGACCATTCCAAGTCCTCTCTTCTAGCTATTTTGAAATACATAATACACAATGTTGTTAGCTATAATCACCCTACTCTGCTATCAAACATTAAACTTTTTCCATTTTATCTAACTGTATGTTCATGCCCATCGGCTAGACTCTCTTCATTCTTCCCTCTCCACACACACACCCTTCCCAGGCTCAAAACTATTATTCTATTCTCTACCTCCATGAGATAGACTTTTTTTTTTTTTTTTAGTTTCCACATATGAGTGAGAACATGTGATATTTGTTGTTCTGTGTCTGGCTTATATCACTTAACATAACCACCTGCAGTTCCATTCATGTTGCTGCAAATGTGATGCCAGGACTTTTTTTGGTGAATGTTATTTTCATCACAGCTGCAATTTGTGTTTTCAAAGATTAGAGATCCATATTATCCAGTGCCCTCATTCTGACATGTATTTTTCAATGCCTTGCAAATAGAAACTTTATTTTTTATTTATTTATTTTTAAACAAAGTTCAAAAATAAATGTTTTGTTGCCCAGGCTGGAGCACAGTGGCAGGATCGCAGCTCACTGCAGCCTTGAACTCCTGGGCTCATGGTATCCTCCTGCCTCAGCCTCCCTAGTAGCTGGGACTACAGGCACAGATACTACCCAGTTAAATTCTTTAAATTTTTATAGAGATGGGGTTTCACTTTGTTGCCCAGGCTGGTCTTGAACTCCTGGGCTCAAGTGATCCACCTGCCTTCGAAACTTGATTTTTATTTTCATTATCTTTGTCAGCAGATTGATGTGAAGAGCAGATGTTTTATATATTTTTGGATACTATACACTTTATAATGTCTATATAAATAAACTCCAACATGTCTATGTAAATAAACTCCAACATGAGTTAGACAGAAGGAAAAAGTTTAATGTTTGATAGCAGAGTAGCGTGAGTATAGCTAACAACAATGTATTGTGTGTTCCAAAATAGATAGAAGAGACAAATTGGAATGGTCCCAACAGATACAAATGACAAATGTCCTAGGTGATGGGTGACAGGTATCCTTTAAGTGTTTTTCTGCTAGATGCATGAATGCCACAAAGGATACTATCAAAAAGGTAGTTTTCTATGTATATGTGCAGGTGGTTCATATAGTCTATACTGAAGAGTGTTATCCATTGGTGATAATAGAAATATTATTTTTGTATCATCAAGTTAATATTCATGCTAATGATAACACATTTATGTATTAACAACCTAAGCACTTTTCTGTAATCATTGTCTGAGAATTGCTACCTCCTCTTAATAAAATGATCCCACTCACAGAATTATACAGCACAGGTTTTGATTTAGTACAAGCTTTAAATGGGATTTGTTGTCCATTTTTGGCACTTACGGCTAAGCAAAATTCTAAAATCTTGTTGTATGCCATAGCAGTGTTAATACAGAAGTTCAAATTCTGTAATATACCTCTAATCGACCCCTCTTTGAATCTGGGTTGGCTTGTGACTGCTTCAGCCAACCTAAAATGGCAAATAATAATAATAATGCTTTGTGACTTCTGCAGATAGATGATAAAAGGCCACAAAGCCTCCACCTTGTTCTCCGGAACACTTGCTCTTGGACTGCCATGTAAGCCCTGAAACAACAATGCTGAAGATGTCACATGTAGGTCTTTGGTTTGACTGTCTCAGATGAGCCCAGTCTTTCATCTGTCCTGCCAAGTTTCCACACCCTCCAAGCCAGTACATTTTCCAGTTGAATATTAACATGTGACAACTGTTGATGCCATGTGGAACAGAAGAATCACCCAAGCAAGACTGCCCAAATTTCTACCCACAGAACAGTGAGCTATAGTAAAATAGATGTTGTTTAAAGCTACCGTGTTTGAGATGGTTTGTTATGAAGCTAGCGATGAAGTAGCAAAAGAGTACTAGAATGGAATTTGACACCTGGAAGTAGGACACTGCCATAACACAAAATTAAAACAACGTGGCATTGACTATGTGACCACCAGCCGTCAGAAGTTAGAAAGCTCTTGAGAAGACTGATAGTAAGAGCTTAAAGGCAGTGAGGAATTTATTGTCCGAAAAAAAAATAAGGCTGAAAAAAAAAAAAGATGACCCATGTTACATAATGACAAAAGGCTTAGAAAAACTATAAGCTGCAGAGTGTGGACAATATAAAATATATCTGATGAACTTATGGATCTAGTTCACGAATTTCCCAGGCAGAATGTCAAACATGCCAGATGGTGTAACTTCTAACTGGTGGGTGTCCCCTGTTTTCTTCTTGAGTGCAGCTCCTAGAAAATAACAACATATGACAACTATGTATAATAAGTTACTTAAAAAAAGAAAAGAAGAAGAAAAACTATTTAGTTTGCTTTCAATCAGAATTTATAGGAAATAGACAGAAACCAGGATGTGTTGGGTTCTAAAATAACGAAACTGTTTTTCATCCACAGTCTCTCCAGGAAATAAAATGTTCAAAATAAAGAGTGGCCTCAGGTCAAAAAGGCCGCTAACACCATAAGAGTGTGGCAAATTGTGTTCTAACAACTGATAAACATCAGGTTCTATTTTATGACTTGAACTTATTTGATAAGCATTGAAGCTATTTCAGAAAAAAATAAATAATAAATTTTCTAACAATAATGTTTTCTCTTGAAACATTCTCAAGGCATCCTGGGGTAAAGAAATTTGATCTTGTGTTTTTGATGATCAAAGACAAAGAAAGAAAGAAAATGGTGGTGTAAAATCATTGTTTGAGTTCACTGTATCTTTGAGAGAAGATGGATTACACCAAATAAATGTTGAAATAAAATGGAATATAAGTATTCAAATTACATATAATCAAGAGTAGCCAAAATGTGCTCCCTAGCTTAGATGAAGAAGCAAGGCTGATAAGTTAGAATAAGATAAAACAACAGAGAGTTACATTCTGTTCTATCCTTTTCTGAAGACTGTTTTACTTAAGTCAAACAGGTCAAATGCCTTCAGGGATTAGAAAGGCAATAGAAATTGTGAAATCAATAGGTGAAATGTGTGAAAGTAATCGGGAGAAATATTGCCTGTGGCTAACTGAAGAATGCATATCCCAACTTAAAATTCTAATTGAAAATTCTTAACTATGTAAGTCATTTTTATCTAAATATGAGAGTTGCTAATTGGTCATCTGTGTGTTAAAGAATTCACCATAATCAAGAAAGATGCCTCAGTCACAGAGGTAAGCTTGTGAAGGAGAAAGTGGATATAGGATCCTTATGATTGTTTGTTTAAATAATTAAGCAAAGGAGTTTCTCTTGGACCAAACATGAGCATAGACTCCAAATTTAGAGAGAAACTTGTTATTTTCTAGGAGCTGCACTCAGAAAAAAACAGGTGACACCCACCAGTCAGAAGCTACACCACTATTTTATTTTAGTTCTTATTAGGACTTGCTAGGCCTGCAATTTATGTCTGAGAAAGAATGGAGTGGAAAGCAGTGGATATTCTTTGGGTAACTCCTTTCTGCCCAGCTATTGCACTTCTCCACCCTGTCTTCCTCCAATCTTGCAGCAGAATGGATAAAAAAAAATTGTCACTTTAGAATGGGCTCATTACCAATAGGAAGTGCGCTTCTGCCAGTCTTCTTTGTGATCTGTTCCCATTGGGCTCACCTCACCTGTACCCTGGTGGCTTGGCTTTGCAGAGCTTCCTTGCTTTGCAGAGCTTCTGTGAAAATCTTCACTGCTTCAGTCATCTTCATGCAGTTATTTGAGTCCTTGGATTTAAGTGTCTTTTAGTATAGCTAAAAATGGAGTTAATGCGGCTTTCTTTTTCTAAGTCTTATTTCCTTTCTGTGATATGCAGGAGAGGGGGGAAATTGTTACTTCATGCTGTGTTCTTACCTAACTTTCATTTTACTAACCAAAAAATTGGGTGAGTACCCCACAAGATTACAAAAAAACTCATTTCAGCAGAGAGATTCACTCTTGGGAGGCTCCAGATAAGAACTACTGGTCCTATGGATGTAGATAATCCCCTCCATGGAGGTAATGGCTAAGCCATAGACATGCCCAAGACATCCACAGAAGGTGTGGGATAAGCAATGGGGGTGGGGGGAGTTTATAAACAAATAAAGGAAGTTCCTGGTGATCTAATAATGACAAATTGATTTAAAAAGTAATATTTAAATGACAACTTAGCTGAAAAGAAACATTGAGAAGAAGCTATACAATCTGATAATCATTAAAGGTTTCAATAGCATAGTAAGTCAAGAAATCAATTGCAAATGGTTAAGAAAGCTCAATGTCACCTTAATATGAGCCTTCTTGCTGTCTGCTCATTGTACTCCTTCATAACTACAATAACAAGTCAAATAATGTAGACTACGATTAGAGACCCCCCAGAATTGGTAATTTTCAGCATTTCAGGTCCAGAAGGATAATTTGGCAAACACTATTGATTGGTCTAACACATCTACAGGCCCTTACCCAGTCCTCAGAATAAATTCCCGTTCCAAATGTAGGATGACAGCAGAGTTGTGCTCCTCAACCCAAATACAGAAGAACTCAAAGAGGAGATGTTTTTCCCCTTAAACAAATGGCACCTTTGATGTTTTCTAGCAACTTCTGTGGTTGGAACTATTTGTCAAATAGTTCGATGACAGCAGCTCTTTATGAAACTTGAGGTATGATAGTGAGGGTTATTTTGGGAAAATCTGTGGGCAATTTACTATCATGTTCAGAATAAAAGCTGAACTTTTGGGTACTTGGGTTCTTAATAAATAGTTTATTTTTTGAACAAAGTGCTAATATTGCAAAGGCAAAGAAAAAATGTCAAAAGGAGAACTATATTTTTTAGATCAGCTTCTGTTTCTAAAACTTCATTCAAGTAGTTTATTTAACAAGATGCAGGCTGTAGAAAGTTGGAGAGTATTTACTCTGAACATGCAATTATTTCCTCCATATAACATTTGTACCCCTAGGGAGATGCTGTCAGCCTTGCTGACTAAAAGAACTCTCCCTCAGCCAAGAAAACTAGAATTTTGATGAGTATTTTTTGAATGCTGCTAAATTGTTTACAGTACTGGAGATGTAAATAGCTTACCTCTTGGAGACATGGCATTACTCTCTGACACAAACTAAGTAGAGGGGTTCATTTTCTATTTCATTTCATTTTCTAGTTTTGTTTCTATTTGGTCATAGAAAAAAATAAATTAGGTTCTTTTATTTTTCCTTTTCATTATGAAAAACTTCATACATATATGAAAGTAGAGAGAAAAACATAATGAATAGCTTCAACAATATTCTTCTCCTGGGCATTTCTGTTTCAGATATACCCCTATTCAGTATGCCATTGTGTGGATGCAGCGTAGTTTATGGAATCAATTCACTGTTAATGGACTATTGGGCGGCTTCCTCTTTTGCTAGAAGGCAATAAATAGTGTTCCAATGAATAATTTTATACATATAATTTTTTTCATATGTCTTCTGTGGGTTAGATGCCTAGACTTAGGATTTCTTTGTCAAAAGTAAAAGTACTTGCCCTTTTGATAATGTGTAGTAGATTATTTGCCAATATGACTGCAACTATTCTCACTATATTTATATGTCCTTGCCTTGTAACTTTCCAACTCCTCCCATCAACAAATACAGTCCATTTCCCCACTTGTTGTATTAGCCCTGGCCTTGTGACTTGTTTTGGTTAATACAATATGGCGAAAGTGATAATGTACAATTCTGATACCCGGCCAATGGGAGGTCATTGGGAGGTCATTGAATCATGAGGCCAGTGTTTCTCATGCTATTTTTATGATGGTGAGTAAGTCTCATGAGATCTGATGGTTTTAAAAATGGGAGTTTCCCTGCACAAGCTCTCTCCTCTTGTCTGCCACCATGTGAGATGCTTTTACCTTCTGCCATGATTGCGAGGCCTCCCCAGCCACGTGGAACTGTTAAGTCCATTAAAACCTCTTCTTCTTCTCAGTCTTGGGTATGTCTTTATCAGCAGCATGAAAACAGACTAATACACCAAGTTACCCAGGAAAAACATAAACATGGAAATAATGTGTGCAAGGAAGTACAGTCTATCATACACGTGTCCTCCTTTGCTAAGAGCTAAGGGCCACAGAGAGGCTGAGCCATGAGCAAATCCATAAATTGGAAATCTGTGTCATCTGCTCCAGAGAAGTCTGGTACATATACATTCCTATCTCTCTGTGCTCTCCTCCATCTTACCTCTTATCCTAGCAAGTGGGAGCCATCTGTTTATCCACCCATCACCTGAAGAGCAGGTGAACAAGCACTGCTCTGCTCATCTAGACATCTCCAGACTTTAGTCCATTAGCCCAGTACCTGAGATATAATAGATGTCCAATAAATATTTGTTGAACTGAAATAAACTGAAAGGAAATTGTTAGCATCATTAAAACTACCCATCTTAATGAGAGTTATTAATACAGAAAGATATTAACACAACTTTCAGACCTTGCTAAAAAATGAGTAACAATTGAAATATACTTAAGACATTCTTATTAATGTGTCATTTACACAGTAATGCTAAACAAGGCCAGATAGCTTAATACAGTATAAGGAAGATTCTAGTTATTTTATAATAGTTATTTCACACTGAAAATGCCCAGATACTGACGTCATATAGGAGAGGGCAAAGGAGTATGCAGGGAGAAAAGTAGATTATTCAGCAGGATTAATACTTAACTATCTTGGTTTTATGAACACAAGGATGTGGAGCATTTTCTAAACCACTTTTTCCAAACCCACTCTCCCGGTCTATTTACAAGTGGGGAAAGAAGGACCCAATAAGTTTCTCAGTCTATGAATTTACATATGTCTGTCCCATGTTCTTGTCATTAATTGCACTTAGGTGCTTTGCTGTTTTGCAAAATGATATGCAAGTTTCTAATAACTCAGTCCTAATAGCCATGGCGTATTGTAGTCCTATACACTTTAACCCAAAGTGATTAAGCTTTTGCATGGTGTAGAGAAGCGGGGCACAGGTACCTGGCTTGAATGTCTTGCTCCTCCACTCAGCCATGTGATCTTGGGCTTACTACCTAACTTCTCAAACTCTAGCTTCCTCATCTAGAAAAATAGGAATTGTGAGATGCTGAATATGAAACTATATGTGCTATCCAGCACAGCACCTGGTAAAAACCAGGTATTCAATAACTAGATAACTTGTCCTGTCCTCTCTGAAAATGATTACCCTATTAACCTGGGGATTCACTGTGAAACACATTTTACTGTGGCAAAGGTGTTGGAAAATTTAGCTCAGCAGGTTGTAGGGGGAAAATCACAGGCTTAGAAGATTGACCCTGGTTTGAAACTGGGCAGGTTGCTTCACTTTTTTGAGCCTCTGTTTCCACATTGGTAAAATAAGGATATTGAGAGAAATAAAACCATTTAGCACAGTGTCTGGCACATAGTAAGTGCCTAATAAATGTTAGGTTAATTTCTTTTCTTCATTTAAAATTATTGTTCTTGAAATTTATAGCTGACTATATTTGCTTGATAGGATACTTAAAAACTAAAAACTAACCGATTTAGTTGGTTTTTTCTGTGCTGTCATCACTGTCTGATAAAATTTTAAAAAGTAGCTTAGAGCAGAAATTCTTGGTTCCCTGAACCCTGATAATACTTCATACCATATTGATAGGATTTCATGCAATGCATTTCTACTTTGTATTCATTAGTAAATTATTTCACAGCTCAGGAAATACTGTTCTAATACAATAACCTCAAGATTTAATATCCACTTACAAAATCTCACTTATACTATCTCTGTGATTTTTTGCCAGAAACAAGATGGGTTAATCAGGAAAAGAAAAAGAAGGAAATTAGCCTAAGGCGTTCTCCAGGAGGAGGACAGTGAGCATTTGAACTGAAACCTGGTCTGATCTGAGAAACCAGATTCTGGGTTATTTTGTCTTTTAGCCATAGAGACTATTGCCAGTCAGTATGGTGCAATATGAAGCGACTGCTGAAATCTAATGGAAATCTCCTTTTTGAGATCAGGGAATAAACAGTGGAGCAATGACTGTGCATTCAGCAGGAGGAAATGAAATTTTTTAGGAAAAAAGGTGTGACTGGACACAGATGAGCTGGTGATTACTTAGGATTCATCCTGAAAAATTCACTTCATTACATAAGAGACTGTCAAATTCTGTACCACTGACCTGTCTTAGGAATCACCAAGGTGAAGGGGAAGAAGCAGCAAGTTGAGGAGTAGATGAAAAGTATAAGTAGATAAGGCCCTGTCTTCTCTTCAAGGTGTGAAGTGTATGCCTTTTGTCTGATGTGTGTGTGCTGACTCCATAAAGGATCTAAGCCTAAAATGATTAATTGAGAGAAAATGATTTAGTCATCATAGAATCAAATAATGTCAATAATACACAATTTTAAAG
The DNA here is from genome assembly GCF_028885625.2 of Pongo pygmaeus. NCBI lineage: Eukaryota > Metazoa > Chordata > Mammalia > Primates > Hominidae > Pongo > Pongo pygmaeus. The sequence goes on along the minus strand of NC_072384.2, from coordinate 109,013,620 downwards.
ACATAACATACACAACTTAACACGTTTGTAGTTTATTTAATTTGTTTAAATCCTAGTTACATTTCTCTTTTCTTTCACAAATGATCAATGTGTCAAATTAGTCTTTGAATCATGTGTCAAATGTGTCAAAACACTAAGACTGTGTATTTGCATGCCCTAGGACTCAAAAAAAAACAGATAAACTAGTGTATTCGTTTTTAATTGTTTTGATATTGAAATCTATATGGTCTTTTTTAAGATCAGCAAGTCTTAAGTTACCAGAATTTACTAAGGTAAATGTTTAAGCATATTATCAACCAAAAACGGACAGTGAAAAATCTAAATTGTTGTAGGGCTATTTGTTGTCATCCTTCGCATCAGCTGTTCTACCTTCCTCTCTGAATTAATTGGCTGACTGTGGTATTACAATAGTGTAATGAGTGCTACCGTTGATGACCTTGCATTCACTTCTTCCTTTCTACTCATAGGACTCAAAATCTGTTGAAGAATTCAATCATCCTCCATGTGGCCTGTATTAGTGAGGGTTCTCTAGGGGAACAAAACCAATAAGAGATATCTTCAGAGAGAGAGAGAGAGAGAGATTAATTTTCAGGAATTTGCTCACGTGATTGTGGGGGCTGGCCAGTCTGAAATATGTAGGGTAAATTGGCAAGTTGGAAATTCAGGTAAGAGTTGATGCAGTATTGAGTCTGAAATCTGGAAGGCAAGCCAGCAAGCTGGAAGCTCAGGCAATATTTTATGCTGTAGTTTTGAGGTAGAATTGTTTCTTCTTAGGTATACTAGTTAGGGTTCTCCAGAGAGAGAGAACCAGTGGGATGGACAGATGATTGGTGATAGATAAATAGATGATAGATAGAGATAGATGATAGATAGCTTAGATAGATAAATAGATAATAGATGATAGATAGATAGATAGATAGATAGATAGATAGATAGATAGATAAGAATTTATTAGGGGAATTGGCTCACATGATTGTGGAGCTGAGAAGTCCCACAACAGGTCATCAGCAAGCTGGAGACCCTGGCATGATTGTAGCATGGCTCAGTCCAAGCACACAAGCCTCAGTAAGCCACAGGTATCAGGGAAGCCAATGGCGCAATTGTAAGCCTAAAGCCAAAATCCTGAGAACTAAACACAGGAGGGATGTGTGCTGGTGTAAGCCCTGGAGTTTCAAGGCCAGAGAGTCTATGTTCTTATGTCCAGGGACAGAAGACAAATATGTACCAGAAAAGAATTTTCTCTCTGCTTTTATGTTCCATTTGAGTCTTCAGCCAATTGGATGATGCCTGCATTTATTGAGGGTAGTTCTTCCCCCACTTAATCTACTCAACTTCACATGCCAATCTCCTCTGGAAACACCTCCACATCCAGACCCCAAAATAATGCTTTACCAGTTCTCCAGGTATTCCTTAATCCAATTAAATTGACATCTACAATTAAGCATCACATTGAGGAAACTGCAGTCTTTGCTCTAAGGCCTGCAACTGATTGGCTAAGGCCCATCTGCATTGTGGAGGGTCATCTGCTTTACACAAAGTCTATTGGCTATAAGTGCGAATCACATCTAAAAATTGTCTTTGCAGCAAACCTTAACTGGTGTTTGACCAAACAACTGGGTACCATAGCCTAGTCAAGTTTACACATAAAATTAATACTCACATGGCCCATGAAGCTGATCTCATCATCAGCTCAAGGTTGTAAACTGATTATTCTAACCCGGGCATAGTTATCCCATCTCTTTCCTCAGTGGTTGCTTTAGAAGCCAGGCATAAGCCAAACAGAACATGTCATTCCTCTGCTGGCTCTTGTTTGTTCAGGAATAGTTATGTAAGTGAGTGTATGCCCCCACTTAGGGGGTGCTAAGGTTTGAATGTTTGCTCCCTCCATAACTCATGTTGAAATTTAATTAATATTTTAACAGTACTGGGATGTGAGACTGAGATGGAAGAACTCCTTTGACCCCTTCGCAGGACTCCTCGTGAAGGGGGTGGCTTGTTTACTCAGCCAGTGCATACTTAAACCCCTTATGGAAGAGGGAGCACATAGGTGAGCTGGGGCAAGTGCTTTTGGGCTCCAGCCACACGGCAGTGTCTAGAGATGTTACAATGCTCTTTTAGCTTGGCCATCTGTAGACGGCTAAGTGTTACCCAGCTCAGTGAAGAGTCAAGGTGACAGCCTTTTACATCCTACCCTCTTGGTACCCAGGTCCTTGACCAGCATCCAGGAAGAATAGGTCACACAGACTTGAAGAATGGTGAATGCAGGGATTTTATTGAGTGATGGAGGTGGCTCTCAGGAGGGGGTGGATGGGGAGCTGGAGTGGGAAGATGATCTTCCCCTGGAGTTTGACCATCCCGTGGCTGATCTCCCCTTGACCTTCAGATGTTCCTTCTCTTCTCTCCTTCTGTGCTGTGCTGCTCTGCCACTCTGCCAGTGGAGCTTGGGGTTTATATGGTCACATGATAGGGGTGTATTGGGCCAGGGTGGTCTTGGAAAAGGCAACATTTTGGTGCGAAAACAGGAATACCTGTTCCCATTTAGGGCCACGGGTTTCCAGGCTTGAGGGTGGGGCCTTTGCCAGGGAACCACCCTCTTCTACCCAGTATTTACCTTCCTCCTGTCCATATCAGGACCTTTAAGAGGTGTTTAGAGCATGAGGGCTCTATCTCATTAATAGACTGATGCCATTATCATGAAAGTGGATTTTTATTATGAAAGTGAATTTGTTATCATGGGAGTGGGTTTGCCCCCTCTTGCTCTCTCTCTCTCTTTATGCCCTGCCACTATGTGATGCCTGCCATCATATTACGATGCAGCAAGAAGGCCCTCACCTAATGCCAGCCTTTTAATCTTGGACTGCCCAGCCTCCAGAAGTGTGAGCTAATAAATTTCTGTTCATTATAAATTACCCAGTCTGTGGTATTACATTATAGCAGCACAAACCAAACAGGCTGAAAGGAACATCTTTCATTCCACAATTAGTGGAGAAGTTTTCTGTTTCTAATGCTTGGTTTGAACAAGCGGAGCATTTTTGCCTCAGTTGTCACTGTTAGTCATCTTGAAATTTCATGGGAAGCTAGCCTAATAATAAAGATAACATCGGCAGAATGTCAGAGATATGGATCCAATATTTTATTTGAATCATGTCTGAAGTCCACCCATACCTGACTTTCTATTATATAAGATAAACATCTTTATTGTTAAAGCTAATTTGAGTTGAAGTCTCTCTCACATGCACTCAAAAGCAACTTAACAGGTAAAAAGAAAGACTTTCAGTTCTAGGGGACTCCCTCTTGACCTTAAGCCAGTCATTTTATTGAACACACCCCCCCCCCCACCCCCGGAGTGAGTAGCTCAATATTAGGCACATTAACAGGTATTTAATATGGTTAATGAGATCCAAATCTAAATCTTGAACATTTGAGGAAGTAGACTTTCTTTTTATTTCCCAGTAAATATTAATGACAATGTACCCAGTCCCAATCTCTATTGTCAATCATCTTGGTGTGCCACAAAAGAATCTGCCTAGGTTAGCCATGAGAATGCTCTTGCATTCTCAGCAAGACGCCTGAGAGACAGCCTCAGGTGCTCACTTTGAGATTCATTTCTGGGCTTGCCCCAACATCTTGCCTCCCAAGGACAGCTTCCCATCAATGACTGAGTTCCTAAGAGACATAAAACTCTTTTGTTAGTTAACTTTAGTTTAAAAACTTCCAAAAAACTTAGTTGAGCCTTCTTTCACCTGCACAGCTGCTAGGACACCTTTACTCACCCCTACTCTGTTTGCAGTACTGGGGTCTAATGGCTTTTTGGACACTCCCAGCTGACTCACTATTTGCTTTCACACAGGCACTTTTCACTTTTCACCTCTCCTTGCATGTCAGCTTCTAAGAACATCTGGACTTTGCCTGAACAAAGTCAGGAAATAGAGAGAGGAAAAAAACTGGAACTAATTACATTGTTCAAATACTGAATTGGCCTGGCATGGCGGCTAACACCTATGATCCCAGCACTTTGGGAGGCCGAGGGAGGCAGATCATGAGGTCAGGAGTTCAAGGCCAGCCTGGCCAAGATGATGAAACCCCATCTCTACTAAAAATACAAAAATTAGCCAAGCATGGTGGCAGGTGCCTGTAATCCCAGCTACTCAGGAGGCTGAGGCAGGAGAATCGCTTGAATGCAGGAGGCAGAGGTTGCAGTGAGCCGAGATCGCACCACTGCACTTTAGCCTGGGTGACAGAGCGAGACTCCTTCTCAAAAAAAAAAAAAAATTAAAATTAAAATAAATTTTTAAAAAAACTGAATAAATACTTGGCTAAAGTCCTATCTCCCCCAGGACTGTTGAATTACATGAGCCAGTAAGTTCAATCGAAAGCTAATTTGAGATTTCAGTACCTTGCAACAGGAAGTGTTCTAAATGATAGTTATGTCTCTAAACAACACTAGATCTAGTATATTTCAGAGTGAGTTTTCACTGTATGTGAGATCAACATCCTGATGACAACTAGATTTTTAGTTTTACAGGTCTTGAAAGCCCAGAAACAACCACTTTTTGTTTTGTTTTGTTTTTTCAGATGGAGTCTCGCTCTGTTACCCAGGCTACAGTGCAGTGGCATGATCTCGGCTCACTGCAGCCTCTGCCTCCCGAGTTCAAGCAGTTCTCCTGCCTCAGCCTCCTGAACAGCTAGGATTACAGGCACCCACCACCACGCCTGGCTAATTTTTGTATTTTCAGTAGAGAGAGGTTTTCACCATGTTGGCCAGGCTGGTCTCAAACTCCTAACCTCAGGTAATCCACCCACCTCGGCTTCCCAAAGTGCTGGAATTACAGGCATGAGCCACCACACCCAGCCAAAACAACCACATTTTTTTTTTTATACTTTAAGTTCTACAGTACATGTGCACAACGTGCAGGTTTGTTACATATGTATACATGTGCCGTGTTGGTGTGCTGCACCCATTAACTCGTCATTTACATTAGGTATATCTCCTAATGCTATCCCTGCCCACTCCCCCCACCCCACGACAGGCCCCAGTGTGTGGTGTTCCCCACCCTGTGTCCAAGTGTTCTCATTGTTCAGTTCCCACCTATGAGTGAGAACATGAGGTGTTTGGTTTTCTGTCCTTGAGATAGTTTGCTGAGAATGATGGTTTCCAGCTTCATCCATGTCCCTACAAAGGACATGAACTCATCATTTTTTTATGGCTGCATAGTATTCCATGGTATATATATGCCACATTTTCTTGATCCAGTCTATCATTGATGGACATTTGGGTTGGTTCCAAGTCTTTGCTATTGTGAATAGTGCTGCAATAAACATACATGTGCATGTGTCTTTATAGCAGCATGATTTATAATCCTTTGGGTATATACCCAGTAATGGGATCGCTGGGTCAGATGGTATTTCTAGTTCTAGATCCTTGAGGAATCACCACACTGTCTTCCACAATGGTTGAACTAGTTTACAGTCCCACCCACAGTGTAAAAGTGTTCCTATTTCTCCACATCCTCTCCAGCACCTGTTGCGAAACAACCATTTTTAAAGGAAATCTTCACACTGGAAAATATAAGAGGCCTCACTTAAAATAAGACAAGACAATGGCCAAAATTATCTCTTCATTTTAAAGTTTTACCCCAAAGTTAAGAAGGGGCTGCAGTCTCTTTTTTGCATAACTCACAACAGTAAAGAAGGGGACTGGTCAGAGACAAGTATGAAGCAGCCCACTGAATTTTCATGGGTCATGGATACAAGCCTCAGAAATTAAGAAATCTGGAATCTGGGTGTGTTTGTCATTTGTTATGTGGCCAGGCATAAATGGTCTGTTCACTAATTACATTAGAAAAATGACAAAGGTTCATATCATTAAATGCCTTCCTTTATATAGTAACGTCTCAAAGTTTTAACAAAATTAGTTTAAAATGTACATACTGGCTCTTTCAAAGAAGTCCTGCTAGGAGATTAAATAATGTTTCCAGTGAGGCTACTATTTTCTCAGAAAGGCTTTGAAGTTGTTTTCTTTTGGAAATGCCATCATAGCCTTCCACAAATTCTTTTTGACTACTGTTCATCTCAACAAATTTTCTACTGAGCTTGGAATCAGTTTATGAAAACAACCCAAATTTATTCAGCACCAACCAAGTCTTTCGAATGAGAAGATGATTAAGTTGGATAACACTATTTTTACTCAACAACTGAAAGGAGATTATGAAGAAGCTATGTGGGAGTATTTTTTTTCCTTGTTATTTGAGTTGAGACATGAAGATTATATGGTTCCCATCCTTGAGGAAAAAAATTTCTTTTAATTGAAACAACAAATCAATAATTAAATTTCCTCCACAGTCTATCAGAATGCCAGCTTGCCATGAAAGATATATTTTTTTAATTTTTGAAAGCTTTTTGGATTTTAAGAATTTCCCAGGAAAACATATCTATTTATAGGGGGGTGGTGAAGACAAGTCATCTACTGAATTCTGATACTCTATCAAAGATAACATGGTGGGGAAGTGGGAAGTAGAGGGGATTAGCATAAAAAAGGAATTTGTTTGAAAGAAGATGGGAAAGTCTGTTTAAAAAAATAAAATAAACCTTATCTGAAGTTTCACAAAAGCTCCGCCCATGTTATAGGAAAAGAGTAGATTTTGAGTGCTCTGAGAAATGGGGAGAGAGTTCTTCCAAGTAACTATAAATAATATAATTGATTAAAATTTACTTTTATTAACTTAGAAGATTTCTCTTGCTCTCTGCATTCAGATATAAAGCTTCTTCTTATAAACCTTCTTTATACTAGTGGTGATAATTGTACCTTTCAAATACCATACAACATAGGTTGCTTCAGACTTCATTCTCAGAGCACATTACATATTTTCTGGGGCCTAGGGGAAACAAAGAATGATTTTTTGTTGTTGTTTGCTTGTTTTTGACTGATAGAGAGCTATAAGCACTTTTCCCAGAACTTCCAAAATATTTTTCTAAAAATTTGTGCCGAATTTCTTTCTCAAAGTATAAGAGAGTCCTTAAAGATTGTACTATAGTGAGATTGGGTCCATTTGACATAAAATAAATACATGAGTAGATTTAAAGCATTTGGGCAGTGGTTTTGGCTTTATTATATAAATTTCACTTTCTGACAAGTACAAGCAGACTTATTCATTTGTATAGAGATTATTTTTCCCCCCTAGAGTGAATCTCCAGCAGGAATTTAGCAGGGGGCCTTTGCTAACAAACTGAAGAACATTGAGCTTTGTATGATCAGCCAGGAGTATGTGCAATAAGAAAAATGACTGAATGCTTTCCTTAGTCAAATAAAGAAAACTCTGTGCAGTAACTGAGAATTCCCAAAAAAAGCACATTGATCAAAACTAAACAATGCTTCTCAGTATTTTAGTTATATTTCTAAAGTCAGAAAGAGTTCAAGTTTTTCACACTTTCTAATCCAACAAAAATTTGTTCCAGATGATCATCACATTTTTTAATTTCTTGCTCTTCAAATTGAATCTTAAATTTGTTCTTTTAGCCTTGATAATGCCAAGAAAGTCTACTTTCTGAATAAATAGAAGGCACAGCACATATATAAGTGGCATACACAAGGTTCCACTCAATTTGTAACAGATGTGAGAACAGAGTAAATTTTCTGATTTTTCTTCCTGGGACTTGGTTCTAGCAACACCCTCCTTCTGGATGTTGTTGCTAAAAGCCAAACACTGTATAAAAATGGAGTTTCTTTTTCAAATACATTCTTCTCTATGAAATATGGATTTCCCAGTTAGTGAATTCACTAGATGTTCCTTTCAGATAAGAAAGAGATTCAGAGGACACAGATGGGTTGTGACCTTCCTTTACGTAGAAACAAGATCTATCAATGACTTCTGTCCACCCTCACTGTAGCAGAAAGAATTCTAAAATGACCCCAAAATGATCCTTGCCCCTTCTTGTATAATTTATTCGTCTTGAATTTAGGTAGAAAACGTGATTATGTTATTGCTATGGGGAGTTGTGTGTATGTTATTTTCTTAAGTATGGGCGTGTTATTATATTCTGTGGCACAGTTGACCTTACGATAGGGAAATTATCCAGATGGGTCTAACATAATCACCTGAGCCCCTTAAAAACAGTTTTCTCTGACTAACTGCAGAAAAGAAAGTCAGAAAGATTAGAAGCATAAGAATTCAATGCGTCTTCACTGGCATTAACAATGAAAGGGAACCACATAGAAAGGACTTAAGAATGGTCTGTAGATGAGAGCAACCCCTGGCCAATAGTTAGAAAAAAAAAAAAAAAAATCAGGAACCTCAGTTCTAAAGCCACAAGAAACAAAATTCTGACAACATCTGAATGAGCTTGGAAGTGAATTATTCCTCAGATCCCCCAAATGAGAAAGTATCTTAGCTAAAGTTTTTATGACAGACTTGTAAGACTCTAAGCAGATAATCCAACCATGTTCACCTGGACAGTAACCTAGAGAACTGTATAATAAAAAATGTCAATTTAACATGTTGTTAAATGTTAGCCAAAAAAAAGTGTTGTTTTAAGCTACTAAGTTTGTGGCAATTTGTTATGTTGCAATAGAAACTTAATACACACAATCTATCAGAAACATTGAATTTTACAACCATATATATATATATATGCATAACTCACAACAGTAAAGAAGGGGACTGGTATGGTATATATGGTATATATGGTATACATATATACACACATATATATGTATATACACATATATAAATACATATATATATTTCCATAATTTGACTCAAATAATTAGTAGAGAACTTGAAATAATTCAGAGAAAAAAAACTAACAAATTATATGAGAGTCCAGGTCCCACAGATCGAGAGAATTTGCCCATACCAAGTATTTTCTTTTAGTATATGACAAAATATTAATAAGTATATAGAATGTCTATCTCTAAAAAAAAGTGCTTAAAACATACTGCTAATCATTTTCTAACATCCTCCATACAAGTCTTCAATATCATATTTCAGAGCCTTTGCATTCTTTTCCTTGTTTCTGATATCTAACTATTCAGCAGGAGTCTCCATTCATATGAAGAAATGCCCAGAGACCTTTATTAGGTCATTTTAATTTAAATTAACTGGTAAGAGGCAAGCTCTCAAATCTTGTCATTATCTCTGTTGGAAAGCCACTAAATAAAATTTATTTTGCAATCTATGAACCAAACTTATTTCCAAATCCCAGCTGTAATTTTCACTGGCTCACGGGAAATTCATTCAAGAAGACAGAGCTTTATTTCTATTTATTTGTTCATTTTCCAGTTAATTAACGCACTTGATCATCAACCCGCAAGTACAGTACTAGCTGTATTTCCACTGTGTGCCTTCCACAGAGTTAAATGAGATGGCCCATACCTTCCCTTTAATAATCCTATAGCAGCTCTCATTAACTTCTCTTTTATTTTTAATTCTGGTAAAATATACATAACATAAAATGTATCATCTTAACCATTTTTAAGTGTACAGTTCAGTCATGTTAAGTACATTCTTTCACATTGCTGTGCAGCCAATCTCCAGAATTCATTTCATCTTGCAAAACTCAAACTCTATACCTGTTAAACAACTCTCTATTCCCTCCTCCCTGCAGTCCCTGGCTACCACCATTCTACTTTTTATCTCAATTATTTTGACTACTCTAGGTACTTTGTAGAAGGAGAATCATACATTATTGCCCTGTTTGTGACTGGCTTATTTCACTTAGCAATGTCCTCAAGATTCATATATGTTGTTACTTGTGTCAGAATTTCCTTCCTTTTTAAGGTTAAGATTTCATTGTATGTGCATATGCTTTATTTTGTTTATCCATTCATTCTTGAGTTGCTTTCACTTTTGTCTATTGTGAATAACGCTACTCTGAACATGGTGCATAAATATCTTATTAACTTCTTAGCTGATATTATGAATAGCTGTTTATGTCCTGTCTCACGTGTTGTGATTTCCGTTGACATCTTGTTTAGTGTGTATTTCCAGGTTTTAACCCAGCACCTGTTCAATAAACATTTGTTGAAAAAATAAACATCAATTGTTATTGTAAGCAATGGGAACTAGGATATAAAAGAGAAGTTCATTTGCCTTCAAATAGTTCAGTCTCCAAGAACACACAGTGCAAGAAGTACATTATTACACGTGTGAGAGTGTTAACTACAAACAGGATGTATAAAGGGGCACCTAACAATCAAGGAAATAATCAGAAATGGTGAACAGAGGCTGACCAGGTTAAGGAAAGGAACATAAGCATTCTAAGAAGAGCAGACAGCAGGAACAAGTGAGGGGAATCAAGACATAACTAAAACATCCATAGAAATACATATAGTTCACTATATATATATATGTCAGGATGGTGGATTGAGGAGTTTACAGTGAGGGATGAAGGTAGAGAGACATGTAGAAGGCAGGTCATAAAAGTTTTAGTAGGCAATGTTGAGGAGCGAGGAGCTTGGACCTTGTTCTTAGGATAAGTGAGAAACTTTTAGTTGGATATCCACATGAGAATGTTGTCTAGTACCCACAGTGCCAGGCTGCTCAAGTGACTGATGGTTGTGAATTCTGGCAAGAAAGAAGAGAGGTTAATGTGGCAGAAGGACAACTACCATAAGTCAAGGCCAGGAAATATACAGAGACCCAGGCTACATGGCAGGGAAGGTCCGGGGTCTGATAGTTCAGCTCTATTCAACACTGGGACGACCTCAAGGTCAAAACTATTTCTTAAGAACACTTCAGAAAGCAAAGAAAGATCCCAGTTTGTTCAGAATGAGGCAGGGACTCAGGCTCAAAAGAAAATAAACTCCTATCAACCAACCAACATCATTTTCAACAGACATAGAAAGAACTCTTCTAAAATTCATATGGAACCAAAAAAACAGCCCAAATAGCCAATGCAATCCTAAGCAAAAAGAACAAAGCCAGAGGTATAACAGTATAATTTGAATTATACTGTGAGGCTACAGTTCAAATTATACTGTGAGGCTACAGGAATTAAGACAGCATGGTACTGGTACAAAAACAGACATGTAGGTCAATGCAATAGAATAAAGAACCCAGAAATAAAGCCACAGACCTACAGTAATCTAATCTTAAATTTAGTCAACAAAAATAAACAATGGAAACATGACTCTCTATTTAATAAATGGTGCTAGAATAACTGGCCAGCCATATGTAGAAGAATAAAACTGGACCCTTACATTTCAACATATACAAAAATTAACTGCAGCTGGATTAAAGATTTAAATGTAAGAACTCAAACTGTAAAAATACTAGAAGAAAATCTAGGAAATACTCTTCTCAACAACAGTCTTGGCAAAGAATTATGGCTAAGTCTTCAAACGCCAGCAACAAAAACAAAAATTGAAAAGTGAGACCTAATTAAACAAAACAGCTTTTGCACATCAAAAGAAACTATCAATAGAGTAAAGAGACAACCTAAGGAATTGAAGAAAATATTCACAAACTGTGCACTCAACAAAGGTCTAATATCCAGAATCTATAAGAAACAAATTAACAAGCAAAAATCAAACAACCTCATTTTTAAAATGTGCAAAAGAACAGACACTTTCCAAAAGAAGATATACAAGTGGCCAAGAAATATGAAAAAATGCTAATCATTGCTAATCATTAGAGAAATGCAAGTCAAAACTGCAGTGAGATACCATCTCACACCAAACTATTATTAAAAGGTCAAAAAAATTACAGATGTTGATGAGGCTGCAGACAAAAGGAAATGCTATACGCCACTGATGGGAATGTAAATTAGGCCAACCTCTGTGGAAAGCAGTTTGGAGATTTCTCAAAGCACTTAAAACAGAATTACCATTCAACCCAGCAATCCCATTACTGGGTCTATATACCCAAAAGAAAATGAATTATTCTACCAAAAAGATAGATGCACTGATATGTTCATTGCAGCAGTATTCACAATAGCAAAGACATGAAATCAACCTAGATGCCCATCATTGGCAGACTGGATAAAGAAAATGTACGTATACAGCATGGAATACTACACAGCCATAGAAAAGAACAAACTCATGTTGTCTGCAGCAATGTGGATGGTGCTGGAAGCCATTATCCTAATGAATTAATGCAGGAACATAAAATCAAATACTGTAGGTTCTCACTTACAAGTGGGAGCTAAACATTGAGAACACATAGACATAAATATAAGAGTAATGGACACTGGGGACTTCTGGAGGTGGCAGGGGGGTGTGGGTGAGGTCTGAGGTACTATCTATTGAGTACTGTGCTCACTGTCTGTGTGACAGGATTATCCATATCCCAAACCTGAGCATCATGTAGTGTGCCCATGTGACAGACCTGCACATAAACCCCCAAATCTAAAATGTAAGTTCAAATTCTTTTTTAAAAAAGATTAAATTAGTGCTGTTATTGGAACTGAAAGGAGTACCATGTGGATGGGGTGATTTTTCACAGAAACAAAGTAGAACTCATTCACCAGAACGTGGTCAGAACTGAATTCCTATCAAAGCTAGGAAATTTAGGAAACCCTGAATCAGGGTTATGTAAATCCTCTCTAAATGTATTAGTGAGTTTCTGCTAGGTAACAAAGCATCTCAAAAGTTAGTGGCTTAAAACAACAACCATTTATTTAATTTAATTCCGAAGGTCAACAGCATGTGTTCTCCTGCTGGTGTCACTATGTTCACTCCTGAGTGTGTGTCAGTTGCCAGTCTGAAAGCTATGCCTCTCGGGTTTGGTTGGCTTTTGGTAGGACCATGTGCCTCTCATCATCCAAAAGGCTAGCTCATGCCTATTCTAATGGCAGCTCAGAATTTCAAGAGAGCCAGAAGAAGCATAAAGCGTCTCTTGACACCCAGGCTCAGAACTCACACAATTTGTTACCACCTTACAATGTCTAAAGAACTTAAACAAATAGACTAGTCAAAAGACTAGTCCAAATTCAAGGCATCAAGAAACAGACAACACCCTCTTGATAGAAGATGCTGCAAAGTTTTATTGCAAGGGCATGAAAGTAGGAAAGAGAATTCGTGGCCATTAAAAAAAATCTTCCACATTAACTAAGATAAGGATTAATCCCAGATGTGAAAAGGAGAGTAGTTTTTAGGTGAGTATAGATGAAGCCCAGAGAATCTGATGGTCTAGTCCAGACAATCCTTGCCTGCATCTTGGGCTAGACTAATCCAGAAATGCAGTAAGTAGCCAGCCATACAGTACTAACCGAAGGGGCATTTAGAGTCCTGTCTAGACCTAAGTATAGTCTTCTTGGGCAACTTTAAAGAAGATTTATGGGCTATAAATAAAGTAGAGAGGACTTTTTAATTATCACCCTAAAAAAAGAGCCTGGAAGACATGTGATACAGAAAGAAAAAGTTTGAAGTAGGGGAAAGAAGAACAGGGATGTGGGAAAAATGCTATTCTAACCTTGATCCTCAAAGTGTAGTCCACCAGAACAGAAGCATCACAATACCTGGAAGTATATTAGAAATGCAGAAGCTCAGGCCCACCCCAGACCTCTTGAGACAGAATCTGTATTATAAACTGATCCCCAGATAATTCATATGTATATTAAAGTTTGAAATGCACAGATCTTATGGGATAGCTGACTAGATATTTTCAGTATCCACAATGTACCAAAAGGGCTCTGAGCTTTTATTTAGTGTGAGTACGTGCATTAGAGAGAGGACAGAGAGAGAGAAATGGAAATGTGGTTATAAAGCTACCAAAAGGAAAGCCAGCTGAATAGCAATGCCAAATCCCCCATTTTACTTAGCAATTTGCACTGATTCTTGATCAGACCACATATTAGTTTACGTATTGATTCAAATATTTGGTAGAGTAAAAAGGGCACTGGTTTTGAAGTTAAAAGATTGTATTAGACCATTCTTGCATTGCTATAAAGAAATACCTGAGGCTGGGTAATTCATAAGGAAACATGATTTAATTGGCTCACGGTTCTGCAGCCTGTACAGGGAGCATGGTTCTGGCATCTGCTCAGCTTCCGGAGATGCCTTGGGAGGCATACATTCATGGTGGAAGGTGAAGGGGGAAGCTGGAATTTCACATGGTGAGAGGGAGCAAGAGAAAGAGGGGGGGTGTGGAAGGTGCCACATACTTTTAAACAACCAGATCTCATGAGAACTCACTATCTTGAAGACAGAATCAAGGGGACAGTGCCAAACCATTCATGAGAAATCCACCTCCATCATCCAGTCACCTCCTATCAGGCCCCATCTCCAACACTAGGGATTACATTTCAACATGTGATTTAGGGGGACAAATAACTAAACTATATCAAAGACCTTATTGCAAATTCCAATTATATTGCTTACCAATTAGATTTTGATTTTCAAAGTCTTCATTATACATTGAGCTGTATCCATCAGGGTTCACTGCAAAGAAACAGGAACCCCCTCTATGCTCTCAAATATAACTAGACTTGTGGGAAATATCATGATTGGCTCTTCACACCTTTAACATGATCTCCTCATTAGCAGATCATATAGGTTGCAATCTTGTGCTTTTCTCCAGGGATTCCTGGATCCATGGTGCTGACCCTTAACCAAACCTAAAAAGAATACACAAACGAATGATTAACATTGCTCTGTGCTACAGTCCAAAATACACCAGAAAGAAGCCTGTGCAAACTTGTCAGTATTATTTATAGGAAATATTTGATTTGGTGGTTTACATCTGATTTTGATTATATTATCTGAGTTTCTCTTATTCAGCATGATCAGACAGGTTTTAGCTATTGACCAATGGGGTATTAAAATCCTTCTTCAGATGAAACTGGCTTCTTCGAAATTAAGGTCACTCACATGTACCTTGGTGCATTACAATCCAAAGGCCAAGTTTATCCTGTACAACTTGGCCCTCTCAATTATTTACTTATGCATTCTTCCTTTTGCTTCACTATACCATTCACCATTATTAAAGCCTTGCATCACTATATTCTGTAGAGGCTTATAAGTCTTCAATAATTTGAACAGCTGTGATGAACACCATTATCATAACCTCTCCACAAATTATGCTTAGCTCTTGAGATTGGCCATATGAGTTGCACCGTCCAATGAATGGTACATAGATAAAAGTAACAATGTGCCAGTTCTGAAACAAGAGTTTAAGAGCCCTTGTATATTTCTGTCTGTCCTTTTGTACTTCTGCCACTGCCATGAGAATTTCTCTTCAGGTAGCTAGCTGCTGCCTCTTCCACAGAGACCCAAGATTGAACATACATGGAGTGGAATTGCCCCAGCCAAGCCTAGCTGGATCAACAGCTTGAAGCGGAACCACATTGCTAAATCCAGCCTAGGTCAGTCAACTCCTGACAATTTGCAGATCTACAGGAATAGGTGACTGTTGTTTTAAGCCCATGAATCTGTGGGCAAGATGGCTTGTTATGCAGCATTTGTGAAGCAATGGCTAATTAGTACAAGTTCGATTAAAGAAATTAAATGTTTACAAATTTGTTGGAAGGGCTGAGAAGTCTCTGAGCACTAAGGAATGTTCAAAGAAGATGCAAGCCAAAGATTGGGAAGCTGATGAATATCTAGATGTCAGAAAGCTTCAAGAAATTTCTCTATAGCCCAAAATTAGTCACTGATAGGAAAATAAGGAGATTTATTGCTAAATAAAATTCAGTTCTGCTAAAGCTCATGAATGTTGGAGGAAAAACAGCTGCTGCCTCTCTTTCAACTTCCAAATCTTCTTTAACTGCAACTAATTGGCAAACTCTCCTGACAAGAGTTGGGAAAATGTACTTCTTGGACTTCTAGTCCCTACACAATAGACACTAGAAGGTTATGGGAATAAATGTGGAGTGTGTGCCTTTTCCTGAAGAAGTGCTGTAATTATCTTCTCTATGCTGTTCTTGTAAGAATTTAATGGACTATATATATACATACCTATATAAACTGTTTATAATTTATAATTATGTAAATATAATAGAAGGTAAAAACAAAATGGCACCATTTAAATAGAACCTATCTTAAAACTGATATTCTCATTTTGCTAAATATTGCTTTTAGTTTGGAAAGACCAGTTTTGGAGTATTTTGTTTGAGAGTAAAAGCCCTGGACAAATATGGACATAAGAACTAGAATAAAAAGAGAATTAAATTGCTTGATTTGAGTAAAATAAAGTATATTTGTAATTTGATTCATATGAACTCAAAAAGAAGAAAGTTTTGTTTGTTTTTGTTTGCTTCAGAGTTTGGAGAAAAGAGATATGTAAGAAATGTTCAGTGAGTGGTGGGTGGAGAGAGAGAGAACAAGAGAGAGAGAGGCTGAGTCCCGGTAGCCAGGCCTCTAAAAAGGAAACAACTAACTTTCTGGGAAGAAACTGAACGATGAAATTCAGAATGTCTGATATTGTTTTTGTTTCTTTTCTGTGCTTAAGTGCCTCCATTATCTACAAACCTTCAGCAAAATATTTTTACACAATAGTCTTGTGTACATGCTACTTTAAGGCATAAAGGTGAAGAGGCACTTGAAGAGCAAAACAAAGTGGGACTGCAGCCCTGAGAGGTAGGTGACAGACAGGAATCACCAACTGAGTTAGGAAGACGTATTTAAGACAAGTAATAGAAAACTACCAAGAAAAAGTAAGTGCTATCCTTAGAATCCTAAAGCGAGAGAGACAGAGAAGGAGTTTGAGCTTTCCATTTTTGCATGACATGAAGCCTGAGTTATTTCATTTGGACATAAAAGAAAAGGAAGGCCCCAGGATACCGGAAGAGTTGGGAATTATTAGACTACCTAAGCTACTAGTCCATTTATGAATAATTAAAGAGAATAGATTTCAACAGATCAGAAGTGCTTGAGGATGAGCAGACTGTGTTTTATCCTTTATTTCCTATTATCAAATTACATAGAAAAGAAACAGGCAATAATTAACATTCAAGTAATATTTACCTTATTAACAATTTAGGCGTAAAAAGTGCCCCAAATATCAGAAAATATTTTAAATTTGTCCCATATAGTATCCAGGAATAACATTAAAGACCTTGTCTCTTATAGATATTACCTTAAAAATAAAAAATAAAAGCCCGAATTGCCTTAGAAACAGCTTATACTGGGAATTGTGGATCTTATAAGATTTCAGATCTTCAAGAACTGAAAAATGTATTTTTGTATAGGGAACAAGGGGAAGAAAGAAGGGCATTTTTAGCCTTCATTAAAAATCTAGGAAATATAGCCAGAGGGATGTGCTATAAGAATAATGACACATTGTGTTGTGACCCTAGATCTTTAGATAATAGACTGTAAAAGTCACAACTCGTTCAACCCAAAGTGAAAAAGAATAATTCTTCACCCTAGTTTTGAATTTAAAAAATGTCTCGCTTGCTCTTTCCTGAACCAAGGGTAATTTCTTGGAAGCAGATAAAGCAGTTGGGTGATAGCCAGTTTTTCTCTGGCTTCCACTCATTGATATTAAAATTATATTTGGGTTTTCAGTGTACTTTGGGGTTCAAGAAATACTGGTTAGAAATAAAAGAACAAGAAGCCAGTGTTCTCAAAATGGATAATAGGCGTTCAAGGTAGAAAGGATCTTTCAGGAGAGATGTTTGTCCCATTTATAGTCTGACTTCAATTCATCTTTGTACTTTTTAATAGCTCAATTCCAAATAAGTTTGTTAAGGTCATTTCTTTTTTGCAGAGGAAATGAAACTTTCTTGGTTAAAAAACAAAGAAAAGGAAAATGCCCTGTTCAGTCTTCATCTAAGAGTTCCCACACACTGATTTCTCACCTTAGACATCTTCATTGTCTTCTACTTGTAGTTGTGTTATTATTGCCCCTTAAAGGCATGAAGCTCTATTTTATCTTTCTTCTTTGCCAGTGTCCAATATGCAGTAAGAACTCAAACAAATTCTGTTGCTCAAGATAATGGACTTTGTTCTATTGTATCATGACTTTCTGTCTTTTCTTACTCTCATCCTTCTGCCTACTAAAATGTCATAATTTTCTAAGTCCAGCATCTTGATCTTCTTTATTTCTCTTAATGTATCTTAGTACCTCTGTACTAAAGAAGATGCATTTCTATTTTAGGACCATAGTTTTATTAAAATATGCTAAAGAGAAGTATATGAAACAGTTTTTTCATCGTTGACCTCAATGTTTTGAGCAATTATGAGAGAAGGCAAAAAAAAAAAGAAAGAAAACAGGTTATCAAAAAAGAAGCCAGACACTCAGATTTTAGGAGGAAAAAATACTGAATGTCATCATTTTTTTCAAATATTGTTTTATTTAGCTGTCCATTGTACACCTATCTCAGCCAACCTGACAGTTTGTAATACCAAGTACTTCAGGGCAAATATCAGTGGCTTCTGGTGATTAAAAGAAAGAGGAATCTATGCATCTCCTTTCTCAGTAATCTCTTTGGCATATTATACTGAAAGCAAGTGTTAGAGCAAAGTCTGACACACTTACAGACATTTATTAGCAAACAGACATAAAACAACTATGTAACCTGTTCTTTTCTCCTCAGGCACTAAAAAATCTCTATCCATATGCACTCCAACAAGCCCACTGCATGAGATCCTCATTCTAAAGCTTATACAATAATAACCTAAAAGGCCATCCAACTTCTTTTGTGTCAGGCAACAGGCAAAATGCAGGGCACACAATATCAAATTAATCTCTAGATCTATAACACTACACCATACGTGTATGCACCTAGGTTTAATGAACTCTTATACCTACACCACAGAAGATGATGGTGCCTATAAAATTGTTTTGGCCAATTGTGTATCTTGGACTTCACTCATTTAGCCAATGGAAAATTATTTCTAGCATTCCTATGCTAACCAGTGACTCCTGTAGAGAAGATTACTATAATATTTAAAGAATATATGAAATCACAACTGGAATAAGAATTACTGATTAAAGTCTTTCAAATCCTACTAGTATACTATAGTATATGCTATAATATATGTGATGTTATATATTAAAGTTAATATACTAAACAATTTATATCACACAATTTAAGTGAGGTATTATGAAGTAAATTACCACATAAGCAATATAATAATCTTGAATCTTAATCTTCCTTTGATTACCTTGAGATAGTAGCTATATTTTTTATTTGTTTTGTATTCTCTCTGTTGAAGCACTGTTATTCATATATGGATTATAAACTATTTCTGTCTCAAAACACTTTTTTGGTAGTGGACATACCACAAAGTAACAGGATATGACTAATAAGGATGTAACAATTGGGCTGAGAAAGAACCAGAGCCTCTCAAGGGCCTATAACAAAGGTTCTCATAACAGCAATTTTGGTTCAATTAACAAGCTTTTCTTGGCAGTGAATATGGTCAACCTTCTTGACCCTCTTCTATTACTTTATTTTTATGTTTTCATATTGCTTTATTATATCTGATTTTTTTGCATTTACTGTTTTAAGTAACTTTTGGAAAAGGGGAATTAATTATTTTAAAAATTGATTTTCTGTGAAGTATCCTATGGGCAGAAACTGCGTATCTGGTTTCCCCGATGAAAACTTTGAG
This sequence comes from Pongo pygmaeus, assembly GCF_028885625.2. Classification (NCBI taxonomy): domain Eukaryota; kingdom Metazoa; phylum Chordata; class Mammalia; order Primates; family Hominidae; genus Pongo; species Pongo pygmaeus. The sequence goes on along the minus strand of NC_072384.2, from coordinate 108,994,125 downwards.
CTAGTTCACCTGTTGTTATTAATACTTAGAATGTCCTTCTCTATGCTAACAAACTGTGTACTTGTCATCTTTCAGTATACATCCTCTGTGATCTTTTTCCAAATTAATACTTCTCAAATGTTTTCTTTTCCTACTCTTGAATCCCAAAGCCAAACTTCTATCTCCTATATTCATTTAGCTGTCTTCCTCTATAAATAATAAATGCCTCAAGCAAGGTGCATATTTATTATTTTTTGTTTTAATTTTACTATAGCAACAATACATACAAAAATGATATTGAAAGATATTATCTAAAAGTAATTCGTATTATTTTCTGGCTTTTTAAACAAAGGGTTTGAAATTCATCTTCATATTTTTGAATGGTTCACACTATGCATACTTATTGAGTCATGTAATAATAATTCATATTATTTTATATTTTATCTTAAAAATAAGGCAATTAGTTTGGCATTATTACCTTTGGAGAAGATAAAGCTTAAAAAGGATAAATAGTTTTCCCCATGTCACAAAGATAGTAAGTGATGGGTCCTTCATTCTAACTCAGGGCTATTTTACTCTAAGGCTCATATGCTTATACTGAATGCTACATAGAAACAGAGAGTTTAATACTTGGACAAGTATAATTTGTTTCTTACATGAGAGAAATTCAAAAGCACCAAATATAGTTCAAAGAAAACCTACAAAGGACAAAATTAAATATACTGGAGACAAAGAGTTAAGACATGATCAAGAATAACAAAAATGGAGGTAAAAAGCCCATGACCCTGCTATCTAAACAGTTATGTAACCATCAGTAAGATACTTAATCTTTGTGTTTCAATAATTTCACCTATTCAATAAGGTAGCTGAACTAGATGAACTCTAAAACTCAAAACTTTTTATAACTCTGGAAGTCCACAGACTTTTTAAGAACCCAGCTCAAGTATAGAATATGAAAATGTTTCTTCAATGATTATTGTCAGTAACCATACAGATTTAGCAAAATTATAATCAAGCTATCTTGGGATTTTTGTGTATATTTGTGTGATGTCAAACCTTGATGTTATTATCCAACCTATATTTATGATTTTTATGGTTTAGTTCCTTACTCTGCACTCCTGCTGAGGGACAAACAAAATAAAGCTGAAGTTAAAAACACATAAATATTTGTCTTTGGTAACATTGATTTTCAAAAACAAGATAATGTTCCTTGGAATTGCTGTGACTTGATAAGTTATCAAAAATATCTTCTTGCAATGCTTTATCACACTCACTTAGGCTTTGAAATCTTAAAACAAATTTACACATACATAAATATTATATCAGGAAAGATTAAAAACAACTCTATTTCTCTTTCTGTGGAGTAAGAGATTCATATTCTGAAAAAAGACATTTTATTCAGATTTAAAGAAAAGATACATGTTATTTTAAAGTTTAAAACCACTACAACAACTAAAATAATATCCTATGCTATAAATAATTATAGCTACAATCACAATAAATTGGTTTTATAAAAAGTAAACCCAAGTTTTAGTCAATAAGATCTCCAAAAATAATGTGTCTATCTTTTAAGTGATTATTTTAAATCTTTAACTCTACCTGATATTCCTGGTTAAATAATTATTTCCCAATGAACAAGGATGTGTCAATAATATTTTTAAAATAATACCTACTTTCTTCTTGAATTTAAGAAAATTTATGTAGAGTTTTTACTTTATTTCAAAAAACATATATTTAATGACCTGAGATGTATATTGTCAAAATGATAACACCATTTAAAGTGGAACTGAATAATACCTGAATTCAACATACAGGTGACATTTTATGCCTCATTAATATCATTGAGGACTGATTTTTAACAAAGATCTAGATGATGGCATTCTGAGTATGCTCATTATATTTTCACAACCATAACAAACTAGAAATAGGGTAAGAGAAGGCAAGCAGTACATTTTGAAGATATGACCAAGAAGTAAAAATGATATTCTTCAATTAAAGAAACACACAGATAAGTCTTGTTTTAAGGAGCTAAAGGTAATAGCAAGAACTGGGTATGTTAGCAAAGTGTCTTTAAGATTATTGAAACTTTTTATATAGACATATATTGCCACTTATTCTTTCCCTTTCTCCTTCCTCCCTCTGATAAAAAAAAAAATCAGTTTCAACTAAAACATTAAAAGTTAAAGAAAAATATCAAGATTGGAAAACTGATATCATCAAAATAAGTGCTCAAATCCCTTTTTTGATGGGTGGTAAAAGTAGTATGAATGTTGAAGAGCACTTTGACCAATGTTATCAATTAGAATTTGGGTTTCTTTTTAATGAAGCTAGTTTAATGCATACCATAAAACACCATCTGACAAATGTTTTCAATCGAGTTTTCTTTTGTTAAGCCACTCAAACCAAGTGACCTATCATGAACGTATTTTTTTAAGCCATTTCTGTTTCAGGTTTGAAACTTTCAGAAGTTCTTTAATTTAATTTATGCTTGGTGTAAATTCTACAATAGATATCTGGAGTCTGATTCACAGATGACTGCTGAAGAGAGTGGAGGAACTCTGGAAGAGAAAGGGGTAGAAAATGTATCCCCAAATTTTATCCACCCACATCTCTGACTGACCCCCTGAACCACATACATACAGGGTAAAGTCAATTCAATTTCACTAAAGGAAATGTTTTAAAAACAATATTGTAGTTGCTTGTCAAAAAAAATTCAGTTCAATTCAATCAAGATAATTACTTAAAGAATCTATATTCATCAGAGAAAAATAACAGAAATCAGGAATTCTACAATTTAGCATTCATAATATTCAGAACACAGTCTAAAGTGGGGATGGGTACAAAAGGAATAGAAAGAATGAATAAGACCTAGTATTTGACAGCACAACAGAGTGACTATAGTCAACAATAATTTAATTGTACATTTTACAATAATTAAAAGAATACAATTGGATTGTTTGTAACACAAAAGATAAATACTTGAGGGGATGGATATCCCATTTACCATGATGTGATTATTACACATTGCATGCCAATATCAAAGTATCTCATGTACCACATAAAAATATACACCTACTATGTACCTACAAAAATTAAAAATTAAAAAAGATTATAGTTAAATAAAGATATAAAAGGCCTGTACATTAAGAACTACAAAATATTGCAAAGGGTAATTAAGACTTAAATAAATGGAGAGATACACCATGTTCATTGACTAAAGACTCACTATTAAGATGGCTTTTCTCTCCCATAATTTTTTCATAGATACAATGCAATCATAATCCTAGCAGGATTTTTTTATTTTTATTTTTTTAAATTTTAATTTTTTAATTTTTAAGTGAATTGATAAAATATTGCTAAAATGTCTATGAAAAAGCAAAAATGCTAGAGTAGCCAAAACAATTTTGAAAAAAAAAAAGAATGAGTTTCAAGAACTTACTCTGCCTCATGTCAAGGCTTATCTTATCTTCAAAGATCTAGAGATAGAAATACCATTTGACCCAGCAACCCCTTTGCTGGGTATATACCCAAAGGAATATAAATCACTCTATTATAAAGATACGTGCACACATATGTTCATTGCAGCACTATTCACAATAGCAAAGACATGGAATCAACCGAAATGCCCATCAATGATAGACTGGATATAGAAAATTTGGTACCTATACACCATGGAATACTATGCAGCCATAAAAAGAAATGAGATCATGTCCTTTGCAGGAACATGGATGAAGCTGGAAGCTATAATCCTCAGCAAACAAGCACAGGAACAGAAAAACAAAACCCACGTTCTCACTTATATGTGGGAGCTGCAGGATGAGAACACATGGATACATGGCAGTGAAAAACACATGCTGGGGCCTGTAAGGAGAGTCGGGGGAGGGAGAATATCAGAAAGACTAGCTAACAGATGCTGGGCTTAATACCTAGGTGATGGGTTGATCTGTGCGGCACACCACCATGGCACACGTTTACCTGTGTAACAAATCTGCACATCCTGCACATGTGCCCCAGAACTTAAAATAAAAGTTGATGAAAAAAAGAATCATGATATATCCATACTGTGGAATATCTAACCACAAGACAAATAAATAAAATATTAATATAAGCAACACTATGAATGAACCTCAAATAAAAGCTAAGTCAAAAAAAATAAAATACTACATAATGCATGAATCTAAATGTATACGAAATTATAGCAGACACAAACAGTAGGTGACAGAAAGCAGAACAACAGTTGCCCGAGGCCCAGTGCTGGTGGACAGGATCAACTACAAACGAGCGGAAGGAGGGTTTCTAAAGAGACAGAAATGTTCTGTATATTGTATATAATGCTAAAGAATAGACAAATAATTTCAGAAGAGAAATAAAACTATTTAAAAAGCAAATGAAAATGTTAGAAATGAAAAGTACAATTTTCAAATTGAAAAGTGAACTCATCTGAAGGCATATCAAAAGACTAAATACGGCAGAAAAAAAGTGAAATTAAAGAGGGGTCAACAGAAATTACACACAAAATTTCTTTTAAATAAATGAAAAAAATGAAAGTGTCAGAATTTGGAGGACAGTATCAAATGGTGTAATAGATGAACAATTGGAGGCACAGAAGGAGAAGAGACAAAGAATGGGAAAAAATTAATATTTTTAAACACAATAGCCAAGAATTTGCCAAGATACAAAAGACATCAACCAACAGACTAGAAGATAGGCAAAACCAAAGCAGAATATATATATATATAATTTTAATACATATTCAATATATATTTGGACTAAACATACATATATATTTAAAAGGCTATTATCTAATTTAAAATAAATGTAATAACACTATATTGTGGGGTTTATTACATGTAAGTAAATTATTACATTTTATTAAATGTAAGTAAATATATGACAAGAACACAAAGAGCAGGAAGGAAGGAAATGAAATCATAAAGGTGTAAAGTTCTGACATTGTGAAGCACCTTAAATATTAGTTGAAAATACATGATAAGTTAAAGAAGTACATTTTATTGTCATAACCACAAAAAATAATTCAAGATTTAGGATCCATCTTTCATAATGTACACTTTGGAAATATGACAAATCCCAGGCAAAACAAACCCAAATCCAAATATCAATTAACATTCTAAATCAGCCTTGGTTCACTGAATTTTATTAAAGCATATGAAAAAAATCTAATTACTTTTTAAAAATTGACCATCTGCCAGGTACTAACTGAATGTCTAAATGTATTCTTTCACTTAATTTCCATGATTTCATAATGGAAAAAAAACTGAAGTACTGAAGTCATATAGCTAATTACTTGGGGATCTAGAATTCAGACCTAGGTAGTTTAATTTCAGCCCATTTGCTGTTAGTCACTGGTATGCAGCTTCCTAAGTCTATGTAATATTTTATTCCAAGAGAGAAAACTGGGTTAGCACAAGCGTATTGCCTGGACAAAACCATATTATATTGGATAACTTTCATTATTTGTCTAATTAGGCACTAACCAAAGTTTGTTTACCATTTTAAAACTTGTATTTGAGTATATAACCCATATATCAATAAGCCCCTTCAGCCTGGGGGAAAATGTAATCATATTTGCCATAATAAACGGTATTTCTGCTTTTTGTTCCTGCTCATTATTTCAAGCCCTCTAGCTCTTTCTAAGGCATGTTTTGGTATCTCCAGGGCATTTTTCACATGTGTTCACAGATGTGACATTTGTCCCTTTATCCCTCCCCTAATGGGGATCCCCTTGACTATGTGTGCAGCAGAGGATCCTGCTGTCTAGGGTGCTGTGTGAGCCATCTCACTGCGGCCACTGCTCCTGGCACTTGCTGATGGCTATAGCCCAGATGGCCATATCAAGGGCTTTAACATTCCTAAAGCCATGTGGGGGCCTGCTGTTCCTGGAACTGTCTATCTCTGCTGTATACTGGAAAGCTGGATGCCTGTTTCCCCCAAGGTCTAGAGGGTTCCTCTATTTAAGCTCAACTGAGCACTGGAGTCAGGCCCTGTTATCCCAGCTCATAGTGCACTTTGCCTACAGTCTAACAGTAGTGATTCTACATATTATGGTATTAGTATATCACAAGCACGATAGACCTAGTTTCCACAGGCCCCTTGGTAGTGCTGAGGTATGTTATTGCCAGCACACATGCACACGTTCACACACACACACACACACACACAAACACACACACCAGGTTATAGAACCTTGATGTGGGCCGACCTCCTGGGCCCAGGAGCTGTTTGTAGGTAAAATAAATGCAAAGGCAATCAATGCAAACAAAAAAAAAAAGAGGGAATGGAGTCTCTGGGGAAAAGCAGTTGCTTCACGAAAATGCATTTCCTCACAGAAGAATCAAAAAGCATTTGACATGTTTGATCTGTAGATAAGAATATTTGGCTAGCTCTTTAAATGCCTTGTTTGTCTACCTCTGCTGGAATCAAGTTTTATAAAATTCATTTTAGCTTTAATATAATTAGAATGATGTCTTTATAGTGCTCCTGTTTTAACAACAACATTAATTCAGTGATCAATTAGTGAAAAAAATAGCTTGGACTATGTTCTCCACTCCATTTCAGCTACTGAAATATTGAACTAAGGCAAGCAATCTCTTGTATCAGAATTCCCATCAATTGTCTTTCCAGCTGCCAGTGGGTATCATTAACTAAAATGCTTATATAGGATACAAGTAAAAAAAATTCATTTAAGTTCAGCTGAACACTTCCATTTTCATTTATTTCTACAATATAGGCCCTCTGTTCAATATTGGGTAGTCTTTAGTAAAAATTGAACAATAAGGAAAGTGACTTGGTTTTTTCATGACAGCATCACATAAGTGAAGTCATAAATCTAGGTTGGAGAGAAAAGAAGTCTAAGTAAACTGTGTCTTTCATTAGGGTAATCCTAAATTAGGGCTAGCATTAGACCATATATCAAAGAAAACACTTAGAACCCTGCAAAGGAAAAAAAAAAAAAGCCCAGGTGCTATGATAGTCATCAGATAATTAATAAAGTCAGAAATTATTTTCTGTGTTAATTAGCATTGCATGAAGGGTCACATCAATGGAAGAATGCAATAAGAGTGCCTGATTTCTTTACTCCATTAGAGGTGCCAATTAGAGATTTCCTTAAACCAAGTTCAGTTAGGCTAACAGGGTTACAAGTTCATGCCAACTCAACATTTGATGTCTTGCTAACCTGGAACATTAACTGTGCCAATGGAATCAAAGAATGTGCTGTGACTAGTGACACTTTATGGTTTGTTTCATTAATCAGAGTTTACTTCCAGAAAAAGTAGAAATCCTCTTTCTAGAATTGAAATGCTAACTGGCATTGAAGGAGAGAATGTCTTAAAACACCAGCAAGGCTTCTTGGAGATAAACTAGGCACTGTTAGTGGGACATGGTAGGAGCAAGACTAGCCTCACCAGCTGCATGGGAGCTGGGTGAGGCCTATTGCTAGCAGGTTTCCCCCAGATCCCTGGTGACAGAGGCAGCCATAATCCCCTCTGGAACATAACCCCATTGGCCCAAAAACCATCCCACTGCCCATCCTCCACAATAGCTGCGGCAAGCCCTGCCCAAGGAGAGTCTGAGCTCAGACCTGCCTAACCTGCCCCTCCCTGATACCTGGTATTTCTCTACCTGCCTTGGTAGCCAATCACAAAAGACATAAACTGTTGGGAGCTTTATGGCCCCACCCATCAGCTGAGAAACCTGAATACTTATCCTGGCCAACTTAGGGCAAGCTTATATCCCCTTCTACTGTCATACCTGGCACTCTCTTAAAAATGCCACCTCAGGACATTACAAACTCAGGACATTACAGCAACTCATAACACAATAATCCTGCTCAAAGGAAGGAGAAAACAACAGCTAATTCCACTGCTTGCAACATCCTGGCTAACCAGAGGTCCTGAATCTGTCTACATGACAACTTTACTGCTAGCATAACCAGCATTCAAGAAAGCCAGCACACTAAAAATATCTACAACCAAGGACAGGACTCTCAGTCTGCTTCACTCCCCTGCCACCTCCACCAGAGCAGGTGCTGATATCCATACCTGGGAGACCTGAAGATGGATCACATCACAGGACTCTTTGCAGACATTCCCCAGCACCAGCCTAGAGCCTGGTACCCCTGCTGGGTGTCTAGACCCAGAATAGCAATAATAATCACTCCAGTCCAGCTCTCACAAAGCCCCCTCCCTAGGGGAAGGGGGAGCACATCACATCAAGGGATCACCCCATGGGATAATAAAATCTGAACAGCAGATTTTCTACTGAAATGGTCTACCCAAATGAGAAGGAATCAGAAATGTAATTCTGGTAATAAAACAAAACAAGTTTCTATGACTCCACTAAAAGATCACACTAGCTCCCCAGCAATGGATCCAAACCAAGAAGAATGGCTCTCAATGGATCCAAACCAAGAAGAAATCTCTGAATTGCCAGATAAAGAATTCAGAAGGTTGATTATTGAGCTGCTCAAGGAGAAACCACACAAAGGTGAAAAGGAGAAACCACAGAAAGATGAAAACCAACTTTGAAAAAAAAAAATTTAAATACAAGATATGGATGAAAAATGCTCCAGAGAAATAGATATTATACAGAAAAAACAACCATAACTTCCGGCAATAAAAGACACACTTAGAAAAATAAAAAATGCACTGCAAAATGTCAACAATAGACTAGAACAAGTAGAAGAAAGAACTTCAGAGCTCGAAGACAAGGCTTTTGAATTAACCCAATCAGACCAAGACAAAGAAAAAAGAATCAGAAAAATGAACAAAGCGAGGCTGGGCGCAGTAGCTCATGCCTGTAATCCCAGCACTTTGGGAGGCCAAGGCAGGTGGATCACCTGAGGTCAGGAGTTTGAGACCAGCCTGGTGAACATGGTGAAATCCCCCTCTCAACTAAAACTTCAAAAAAAAATAGCTGGGCGTGGTGGTGCGTGCCTGTAGTCCCAGCTATTCCAGAGGCTGAGGCAGAAGAACCACTTGAACCTGGGAGGCAGAGGTTGTAGTGAGCCAAGATCACGCCACTGCACTCCAGCCTGGCCAACAGAGCAAGACTCCATCTCAACAACAACAACAAAAAAGAACAAAGCCTCCAAGAAAATTTGGGGTTAAGAGGCCAAACCTAAGAATAATTGCTATTCCTGAGGAAGAAGAGAAATCTAAAAGTTTAGAAAACTTATTTGAGGAAATGCTCGAGGAAAGCTTCTTTGGCCTTGCTAGAGATCTAGACATCCGAATACAAAAAGCTCAAAGAACACCTGGGACATTTATCACAAAAAAAATCACACAGGCACATAATCATCAGGTTATCTAAAGGTAAGATGAAGGAAAGAATCTTAAGAGCTGTGAGGCAAAAGCATCAGGTAACCTACAAAGGAAAACCTAGCAGATTAACAGCAGATTTCTCAGCAGAAATCCTACAAGCTAGAAGGGATTGGGGTCCTATCTTTAGCCTCCTCAAACAAAATAATTGTGAGTCAAGAATTTGTATCCAGCAAAACTAAGCTTCAGAAATGAATGAAAAATACAGTCTTTTTCACACAAACATGCTGAGAGAATTTGTCACTACCAAACCAGCACTTTAAGAACTGCTAAAAGGAGTTCTAAATCTTGAAACAAAACCTCAAAATACACCAAAATAGAACCTCCTTAAAGCATAATCCCCATAGGGCCTATAAAAAAAAAAACCACACACTGTAAAAAAACCAAGGTATTCAGGCAGCAACTAGCACAATGAATAAAACAATACCTCGCATCTCCATACTACCATTGAATGTAAATGGCCTAAATGCTCCACTTAAAAGATACAGAATGGCAGAATGGATAAAAATCCACCAAACAAGTATCTTATGTCTTAAAGAGACTCACTTTGCAGTGGGAAATTAAAAAAAAAAAACAGAATAATAGCATAAGTAATAATAGTAAGAGAAATAACAATAGCTCATAGAATAAATTACTGTATTAACCAAGGCTGAAAAGAATTTAAGTAGCCCCCTCTAAGTTAAAGTTAGAAGAGAATATTAACTGCCTATCCCAAGAAACATTAACCATACCTATCCGCCACATATTTTGTATGCTCTGTAAACTCCTGTTTCTTTCTTCCCTGCATAGCTTCAAGGTCACAAGACAGATAAGCATAAGCTGCAAACCAAGTTCTCATAGAGATGTAAGACATGTTGCCAAAGTGTCACAGCAGCCTTTTGTTCTCGCTTCTGTAAGCCTGCTTCATGTAGTTCCCACCTCAAAATGGTTAAAAGGGACTCATTTTCTTTGTTCTGGGCTCAGCCTTTAGGACACATGTCTGCTGGGTCAGCGTACACCTTAAAATAAACACCCTCCTGCACTCTGTCTGGTCTCTCTGGTTCCTTATATCCCACTTCAACCTAATGCATAAGGACTCACATAAACTTAAGGTAAAGGGCTAGAAAAAGATATTCCATGCAAATGGAAACCAAATGTGAGCAGGAATAGCTATTCTATCAGACAAAACAGATTTTAAAGCAACAACAGTACATTAATCCATTTTCACACTGCTAATAAAGACACACCCAAGCTGGGTAATCTGCAAAGAAAAAGAGATTTAATGGACTCACACTTCCACATGAGCGGGGAGGCCTCGCAATCATGGCGGAAGGTGAAAGGCACTTCTTTCATGGCAATGGCAAGAGAGAAGGAGGGCCAAGTCAAAGGGGAAACCTCTTATAAAAACGTCAGATCTTGTGAGACTTATTCACTACCATGAGAACAGTATGCGGGAAACCGCCCCCACGATTCAATTATCTCCCACCAGGTCCCTCCCACAACATGTGGGAATTATGGGAGCTACAATTCAAGACAAGATTTGGGTGAGGACACAGAGCCAAACCATATCAAACAGTTAAAAAAGACAAAGTGGGACATTATATAGTGATAAAAGGATCAGTCCAACAGGAAAATATCACAAACCTAAATATATATGCACCTAATACTGGACCACTCACATTTATAAAACAATTCTTATTAAACCTAAGAAATTAGATAGATGGCAACACAATAATAGTGGGGAATTTCAATACTCTACTGACGATACTAGACAGGTCATCAAGACAGAAAGTCCTGGCAGGGCGCAGTAGCTCATGCCTGTAATCCCAGCACTTTGGGAGGCCGAGGCAGGCAGATTACGAGGTCAGAGTTCAAGACTAGCCCGGTCAACATAGTGAAACCCCATCTCTACTAAAAATACAAAAATTAGCCAGACATGGTGACATGCGCCTGTAGTCCCAGCTACTTGGGAAACTGAGGCTGGAGAGTTGCTTGAACCCGGGAGGAAGAGGTTGCAGTTAGCTGAGATCGTGCCACTGCACTCCAGCCTGGGCAACAGAGCAAGAATCCATCTCATAAAAAAAAAAAAAAAAAAAAAAAAAAAAGACAAAAAGTCAACAAAGAAACAATGGACTTAAACTATACCCTAGAACAAATGGACATAACAGATATTTACAGGACATTCTTCCCAACAACTGTAGAATATACATTCTTTTTATCAGCACATGGAACACTCTCCAAGACAGACCATATGATAGGCCACAAAAAAAGTCTCAATAAATTTAAGAAAATCAAAATTATATCAAGTACCCTCTCAGAACACAATGGAATAAAACTGGAAATTAACTCCAAAAGGAACCCTCAAAACTTTACAAATACATGGAAATTAAGTAATCTGATCCTGAGTGATCGTTGGATCAACAATGAAATCAAGATGGAAATTTAAAAATTTATTGAATTGAACAATAATAGTGACACAACTTATCAAAACCTCTGGGATACAACAAAAGCAGTGCTAAGAAAAAGGTTCATAGCATTAAATGCCTACATCAAAAGTCTGAAAGAGCACAAACAGACAATCTAAGGTCACAACTCAAGGAACTAGAGAAACAAGAACAAACAAAACCAAACCCAGCAGAAGAGAAATAACAAAGATCAGAGGAGAACTAAATGAAATTGAAACAAACAAAAAATATGAATGATAAATGAAACAAAAGCTAGTTAATTGAAAAGATAAAATTGATAGACAATTAGTGATATTGAACAAGAAAAGAAGAGAGAAGATCCAAATAAGCTCAATCAGAAATGAAACTGGAGATATTACAACCAATACCACTGAAATACAAAAGATCATTCAAGGCTACTATGAACACCTTTCCACACACAAACTAAAAAATCTGGAGGAGATGGATGAATTCCTGGAAATATGTAACCCTCCTAGATTAAATCATAAAGAAATAAAAACTCTAAACAGACCAATAACAAGTAGCAAGATTGAAACAGTAATTTTTTTAAATGCCAACCAAAAAAGTCCAGGATCAGATGGATTCACAGCTGAATTCTGTCAAGCATTCAAAGAAGAATTAGTGCAATGTTACTGAAACTATTCCAAAAGAGAGAGAAAGAGGGAGTCCTCCCTAAATCATTCTATGAAGTCAGTGTCACCCTAATACCAAAAACAGGAAAGGACATTAAAAAAAGAAAGAAAGAAAACTGGCCAGGCACAGTGGCTCACACCTGTAATCTCAGCACTTTGGGAGGCAGAGGTGGGTGGATCATGAGGTCAGCAGATCGAGACCATCCTGGCTAACATGGTGAAACCCCATCTCTACTAAAAATACAAAAAATTAGCCGGGTGTGGTGGTGGGTGCCTGTAGTCCCAGCTACTCGGGAGGCTGAGGCAGGAGAATGGCGTGAACCCAGGAGGCGGAGCTTGCAGTGAGCCGGAGATTGAGCCACTGCACTCCAGCCTGGGCGACAGAGCGAGACTCTATCTCAAAAAAAGAAAGAAAGAAAGAAAACTAAAGACCAATATCCCTGATAAACATAGATGCAAAATCCTCAACAAACCTCAATAAAATACTAGCTAACTGAATCTGACAGTATATTAAAAAGATGATAATCCACCATGATCAAGTAGGTTTCATACCAGGGATTCAGAGATGGTTTAACATACGCAAGTCAATGAATGAAATATATCACATAAACAGAATTAAAAACAAAATTACAGGATCATCTCAATAGATGCAAAAAAGCATTTGACAAAATCCAACATCCCTTTATGATTAAAACCCTCAGCAAAATTGGCATAGAAGGGACATACTCAAGGTACTAAAAGCCATCTATGACAAACCCACAGCCAACATTATAATAAATGAAAAGTTGAAAGCATTCTCCCTGAGAACTGGAACAAGACAAATATGCCCATTTTCACCACTGCCATTCAACATTGTATTGGAAGTTCTAGCCAGAGCAATCGACAAGAGAAGGAAATAAATGGTATCTAAATTGGTAAAGAAGAAGTCAAACTGTTACTGTTCACCAGTGATATAACTGTATACCTAGAAAACCCTAAAGACTCAGCCATAAAGCTCCTAGATCTGACAAATGAATTTAGTAAAGTGTCAGGATACAAAATCAATGTACACAAATCAGTAGCACTGCTATACACCAACAATGACCAAGCTAAAATAAAATCAAGTACTCAACCTCTTTTACAACAGCTGAAAAAAATAGTAAAAAAATACTTAGGAATATACCTAAACAAGGAGGTGAAATATCTCTACAAGGAAAACTACAAAACACTGCTGAAAGAAATTACAGATGACACAAACAAATGGAAACACATCCCATGCCCACTGATGGATAGAATCAATATTGTGAAAATGACCATACTGCCAAAAGCAATCTACAAATTCAATGCAATTCCCATCAAAATACCATCATCACTCTTCACAGAACTTCAATTCCAAAATTTATATGGAACCAAAAAAGACCTCACATAGCCAAAGCAAGACTAAGCAAAAAGAACAAATCTGGAGGCATCACATTACCCAACTTGAAACTATACTACAAGGCTACAGTAGTCAAAACAGCATGGTACTGGTATAAAAGTAGGCACATAGACCAAGGAACATAATAGAAAACCCAGAAATAAAGCCAAATACTTATAGCCAACTGATCTTTGACAAAGCAAACAAAAACATGAAGTGGGGAAAGGATACCCTATTAAACAAATGGTGCTGGGATAATTTGCAAGGCACATGTAGAAGAATGAAGCTGGATCCTCATATCTCACTTTATACAAAAGTCAACTCAAGATAGATCAAAGACTTAAATCTAAGACCTGAAACCATAAAAATTCTAGAAGATAACACTGGAAAAACTCTTCCAGATATTAGCTTAGACCAAGAGTTTATGACCAAAATCCCAAAAGCAAATGCAACAAAAATGAAGATAAATAGATGGGACCTAACTAAACTAAAATGCTTCCGCACAGCAAAAGAAATAATCAGCAGAGTAAACAGACATCCCACAGAGTGGGAGAAAATATTCATGAACTATGGATCCAACAAAGGACTAATATCCAGAATCCACAAGGAACTCAAACAAATCAGCAAGAAAAAAAAACAAATAATCCCATCAAAAAGTGGGCTAAGGACATGAATAGACAATTCTCAAAAGAAGATACACAAATGGCCAACAAACATATGAAAAAATGCTCAACATCACTAAGGCTCAGGGAAATACAAATTAAAACCACAATGAGATACCACCCTACTCCTCCAAGAATGGCCATAATTTAAAAATTAAAAAAAAAAAAACAGATGTTGGTATGGATGTGATAAAAAGGGAACACTTTTACATTGTTGGTAAGAATGCAAACTAGTTCCACCACTAGGGAAAACAGTGTGGAGATTATTTAAAGAACTAAAAGTAGAACTACCATTTGATCCAGCAATGCCACTACTGGGTATCTACCCAGAAGAAAAGAAGTCATTATATGAAAAAGACAGTTACACATGCATGTTTATAGCAGCACAATTCGCAATCGCAAAAATAGGGAACCAGCCTAAATGCCCATCAACCAACAATAAAGAAAATGTGGTGTATATATACCATGGAATACTACTCAGCCATAAAAAGGAATGAAATAATGGCATTCACAGCAACCTGGATGAAGTTGGAGACCATTATTCTAAGTGAGGTATCTCAGGAATAGAAAAATCAAACATCTTATATTCTCACTTATAAGTGGGCACTAAGCTATGAGGACACAAAGGCGTAAAAATGATATAATGGACTTTGGGGACTTGGGGGAGGGACGGGAAGGGGTAAGGAATAAAAGACTACACGTTGGGTACAGTGTACACTGCTCAAGTGATGGGTGCGCTGATATCTCAGAAATCACCACTAAAGAATTTTTCATGCAACCAAACACCACCTGTTCCCCCAAAAACTATTGAAAAATAAATAAATACGTAAATATTTTAAAAGACAGAGTTTCTATTAAAAAATAAAATAAAATTTATCCAATTCAATGTTAGAACAGGGACTGTCTTCACGAAATGGCAAAAAAAAAATCTATAATTAAGAATGACAGCTTGATAGATGAAATACTGCCGATGGTCAGGATCCATCACCCCATGTTCTTTGCCTCCCTCTCCCTCTGATCAAGTTCTTTAATTGCAGAGAATTTGAATAGGAAAAATTAAGTGTATCTAGGATGAACCAAATGTAGCTATTTCAAATACCTTAAAAGGTGACTTTCAGACTCTAGCCATCTGTAGTGAAATCTGAATACTTCAGATTTTTGGGAAAATTGTCTAAGATTGCACCTCTAATTAGTTGCTACATTATTTAACTTGGTGTTCTAGGGTTTTGCATTAAAAAAAGAAAGCAATGGCTTGCAGTTTTGCTTTCATGAGTAAGACAATTATATCATACCCCTCTCCTCTCCTATAATTCTCCTTCAAAGAAACCTAGGTCTTCTTTATTTTGTATTTCTGAAAGCCTCAAAAATAGACAAATAGTTTAACATTAATAGTAACATCACACAGTTTCTTTTTATTTCAATGTGGAATAGCATGTTGTCTTAATGGTTGGTAGAACTTCATACTTAGAGTCTTAGACATAAGAAGAAAACTTTAAGTAACTAAATATTAAAGTATCTTGTTGGCAATTCCAATTTAAAAATGTTTTAATTTTTAATTATAATTTATGTCTGCATATACACGTGTGCACCACAGAAATTTTGGAAAATTTGTCATATGACAAACTAGCAATTGCTTGCAATCTCACTATCCAGCTCACCATCCAGAAATAACCACTATTAACATTTTGGTACATATCCTACCCTATTTTTCTTCATTTTATTTATTTTCTCTGTATAGAACAAGTTTCATCCTCCGTGTTGAGGTTACTATAATAACATTTAAAGTAATAAGAATAGCCATATTATGTTGCAGAAACAAAACCCCCAAATCCTAGTGATTGAGGATATTGAATCTTTACTTCTCTAGCATGCTAGAGGAACCATAGAAAACAGCAAGGGGTTGCCTCCTCCGAAAGGCTCTCCAGGAACACAGGCTGGAGAAAGCTTCATCACCCTTAGCTGTGTTGTCTAAACATGTGGCCACAGCAGTTGTCATTGCAGGAGAAGGAAGAATTGCTGTCATGTATAAGCTTTTCACTGCCTCAGTCTGGAAGTGAAATATTGTTTCTGCTCTTGTATATAGTCACATGGCCCCTGGGAGGCTGTTGGGAAAACCCACGTGGAAAAGCACGTGGAATACTTGGGGAGCAGCACTATTTTTTGCCACAGACATTTTTCACATCAGTGAACATTCCTCAAATATATGATGTTTAGTGTTAGGGAATGTGCCATCGTTTGTCCAACGTAAGTTTAAATTTACAATGTAACAGCTACCATTCCTATCTGTAAGCAAAACCAAAAATAACCAACCAGGAATGACTCTGTGCCTCTTGTGAATGACAAACAAGTGGATATTTATTTAAGTCAGTTAAGTATTTCATGATAATACAAGAATTTGCGGAGAAAGGGGCTTGGTTTTCGCTTGATGTGTAACAAATTACCAAAAACTTAATAGCTTAAAACAACACACATTTATTACATCATGGTTTCCTTGGGTTGGGAGTCTTGGTACACTTAACTAGATTCTGTGCTTCTCAGTCTCACTAACAGCAATCAAGGTATTAGCTGAGGCTGTGTTCTCATCTGGGATCTACTGGGACAGATCCACTTCCAGTTGGCTGACAGATAGAACTGAGGTCCTGTGTTATTGCTGGCTGGTGTCCAGGGACCATCTCAGCTCCTGGTGGCCACCAGCAGTTCCTTGCCATGTGGGTCTCTCTAAAGGCCCTCAGAACACGGAAGCTCACTTCTCCAGAGCCAGCAAGTGGTGTCTCTAGTCAGTCTGCTAAGAGGAAGCCTTATATAATGTAACCTAATCCAGGGAGTGACATCCCATCACCTTTGCTGTATTCTATTGGTTAAAAGGAAGTCAGAAAAAAAAAGAAAAGAAAAAACAAATCAGAGGTCCTGCTCACACTCCAGCAGCAGAAAGGATTATACAAAGATATGACTCACTAGGGTTCACCTTAATGTATGTCCACTACAAGAAGCTATAGATACATTCACATAACTAAAAAAAAATATGCATCATACTCCCTTGGAAAGTCAAGGAAATGCCAACCTGAATGGATACATAGACATGGTAACTCTTTACTGTCTTGGAGAAACATCACAAGTTATGTTTCCTCTAATATTGTACCCATCTGAATGTGTGTACAGCCTCTCTCCTGCTCTAAATTGCAAGCAGCAACTTGGAAGCTTAACTGTAAATTAATTGTACCAGATGGCAGGTGCTGTCTGCCAGCTGCTGTTGTAGCAAAACTAAATACCCAATTTCAGTCTGAGAAATTTCAGTCTGAGAAATTATTTAATTGTCTCTATGTTAAATATGGTTCATTTATAGTTTGAGACATTTCCCAAACCCCAACCTCAACAACAAAAAAAAAAACTAAGAACTGAGAAATCTAGCACACATAGAAGCCTAAAAGTTGTAACTTTTAAGAGGATAAAAATTCTTACTTTATTGTATGTATCCAAACATGTTATTGATCTCTGAAAAGAGATATAAGTTCCCTTCATTAGGGAAACAGCTGAAGAGGACATCCTATGTTGAGAAATCACTTGGTTTCATCAGAAAACCATCTGTTCTATCTATGACCATTGTAGCCTCATTATCTGAAAGGTCAATAAGCATTTTTATGACCCTATCAACACAGTGTAGTAAAGCCTTTTTTCAGATTCTGAAATGTAGCTTTAATTTTACCATATTTAAATGCAATTTTGGATAATGAGAAGTATTCATTCATTTTTTAGGAGCTTAAAATAATTTGAAAATTAAAGAGAAGGACTTGGAGAAATAATTTTCCAATGATATGAAACGGAAATTAATATTTGAATCTTCTGTCAAATTACTGGGCTATGACAGCTTGTATACAGTATTGCCTAAGGCTGTGGGAGTAGCTATATAACTGTTCAGAATTGCTTCTAATCCACACCTTCACAGAATTCAAAAGACTTCATTGACATTTTGATAAGGAATATTACAAGCCAAAAAACAAGTTTTCCGCTGTCTTGCATCTATAGTATGACTTTGTTTTTGTTTTAATGTTCTTAACTTTTTACTTTGAAAAAATTTCACACTCACATGTAAGTTGTAAAAATAGTATAAAGAATTCCTGTATACCCTTCATAAAGATTCCTCAAATATTAGCATCTTATATAACCATAGTATAATTATCAAATGAGAAAATTAATATTAATGCAATAATAATAGCTAATCTAACACAAAGACTTCATTCAAAGTTTTTCTTTTGTCCCACTAATGCCCTCTTCTGTTCCAGGATCTAATCTAGATCCACCTTTACACTATGTGTCATGTCTCCCCTCCTTCCTCCAATATGAAACAAGTCCTCAGTTTTTCTTTGTCTTTCATGACTTTCACACTTACAAATGATACTGGCCAGTTATTTTATAGAATATCCCTCAATATGAACTTGCCTGCCATTTCATTATTGTTACATTCAGGTTATTCATTTTGGGTAAAATCTCACAAATGTGATGTTACATCTTTCTTGGTGCATTGTCAGTAGATAATGTTCCATTATTGGTGATGGTGACTTTGATCACTCATTTAAGGTTTTGTATTAGTTTTCAAAGGCTGATATAACAAAGTACCCCAGAGTGAGTGGCTTAAACAATAGAAATGTATTATCTCAGAGCTCTGGAAGCAAGACGTCCAAGATCAAGGTGTTGGCAGGGTTGGCTCCTTCTGAGGGCTATCAAAAAGAACCTGTCCCATGCCTCTCCCCTAGGTTCCAATGGTTTGATGACTATCTTTGGTGTTCCTTGGCCTATGGAAGCATCACTCCAATCTTGCCTTCATTTTCGCATGCATTCTCCCTGTACATGCATGCATCCATGTCTAAATTTCCCTGCTTTTTAAGGACACCAATCAGATTAGATTAGGGGCCAATCCTACTCCAGTATGACTTCATCTCAACTAATTACATCTGCAATGACCCTATTTTCAAATAAGGTCACATTGCGAGATTCTAGGAGTTAAAAATTTAACGTACGAATTTAAGAAGGGGGAACACAATTCAACCTATTCCAGGTGGAGTCTGTCTGGTTTCTCCATCATAAAATTATTATGTTTACCTTTGTAATTAATACATATGTTTTAGGGAGAAAAATTGGGACTACATGGTCTCGATATTCTGTTTTCTGTTACATTTTCAGCCACTAATTTTAGCATCCATTGATGACTCTTGCTGAAGCAATTATTAATGTGGTGTTTGCCAAATGAAAATTTCCTCTTCCCATTATTCTTTTATACTTATTATTTGGGATGTTACTATAAAGAAAAGCTTTCTCTTCTCTCCCTTGACTTTTGAAAATTATTTATATCACTCTTGACTCGGATTCACATTTTATTCAATGGATTATAATCCATTATTATCACTATTTATTTTGTTGCTGATTTGGCCATTGAGATTGACTTCAAGTTGGCTCCTATATCCTTTAACACAGGGGTCCCAACCTCCATGCCATGTACTGGTACCCACCCGTGGTCTCTTAGGAACTGGGCTGCACAGCAGGAGGCTAGTGGCTAGCAAGCAGGCGAAGCTTCATCTGTATTTATAACTGCTCCCCATTGCTCACATTACTACCTATGCTCCACCTCCTGTCAGATCAGTGACGGCATTAGATTCTCATAGGAGCACAAATCCTGTTGTAAACTGCATACACAAGGGATCTAGGTTGTGACCTCCTTAAGAGAATCTAATGCCTGATGATCTACTACTGTCTTCCATCACCCCCAGATGGGACCATCTAGTTGCAGGAAAACAAGCTCAGGGCTCCCACTGATTCTACATTATAATGAGTTGTATAATTATTTCATTATATATTACAATGTAATAATAATAGAAATAAAGTTCACAATGAATGTAACGCACTTGAATCATCCCAAAACCTACACACACACCTTGTCCATGGAAAAATTCTCTTCCACAAAACTGGTCCCTGGTGCCAAAAAGTCTGGGGATCTCCACTTTAGCATGTCTCCACCATTTTTTAGCACTTTTTTATTTTTTGGCACCAGAATATGTTCCAGATCAATCTTGTTCTTTCCTTATTCAAGCCCTAAAATCAACCATTTGTCCAAGGAGTTCTGGTTCCTTTCATTAGAGAGTAGTATTTAGAACCAAGAGCTGGGTGCTAACTGCTCATTTGTACTCGGGTTTTATTGCTTTAAGTTCTGCTCAGCCCATAGGCTAGGATATATATAAATGCATATACACACATACCCAAATATATTCCTGTATCTATCTGCTTTAACATTTATCTTTATATCCAACTGTTTGAAAAGCCATCAGAGCATACTGATACCTCAACTTCTAATCCAACACCACAGGGTTTATTTTGGACCTACCCTGCTTCCTTAATTTGTAACCCTTTTTCTGACAGTGAGAAACCTGAGTGAAAGGCAGCTCTGCTGAAACCTGGGAGAAATTTTCCCTTAAGTCAATCCTGTGCTCTTAATGCAATCTGTTGTGGCACTTCACAAAGGTTTTTATTTCAAGACATATATAGCGAATGACAAAATTCAATATTATGCTGGTGTAAACTGGTGGTGATTTAGAGGAATATTTAGATGGTTTGATGCAAATTTATTCTATTTCTTTACATTATATAATTATAAGAAAAAAGACTATTAGGGAAGATGTATAATATTAAATATGTATAAAACATTCAAGCAAATACTTCAAAAACTTTAGTAACTTTGAGCTTGATTCTGCAAACACAAGTTTGGGGTTTGAAATGGCTATACACAGTCCATTATTTAGAATATTCTCTTCACATTCTGAATACTGTCTATAGATGAGAAACATTGTTTTATAAGACAGAGACAAAAATAAAACTCTTTCAACCTTCAATTCAACATTAAGAAGTTACTATTGAATTTCTTAAATCTAATAGTTCTTCTTTTCATCCACTGACAAATATGGTGAAAATTATTGTGATAATGTGAATGGACATAGAATTCAATCAAACCTTTTTAAAATCAGATATTTCAAAATATGGGGAAGATTTAATTTGCAAAATGTGTACTCATTGTCAGACTAGCCACTCCACAACTCAGTTGGTTTAACATCTCCAGAATGAGGCAGAAGACTAAAGAGTCTTGGAGGGCAAAGAAAAGTATCAAATACAATATTCTTAATGAATAAGAGGTAATTTTTCTTCCCAGGGACTCTCTAAGTTATTCCACTTCCCCATATTGAAAAGAATCATCTAATAGTGGTTATAGATGGATTTACCCTTTTCCTTCTACTGAAGGCTATCCTCAATGAGGCCAGTGTGGATTATGGCAATCTACATGGTGTTTCTTGCCTTGACAAGTGTGGGATACACCATCTCTTGCTGGTTTCCCTAAACCCTGACCATTTATTTCTTGATATTCTTTTTTTTTCTTTTTTTTTTTTTTTTTGAAACAGAGTCTCGCTCTGTCGCTCAGGCTGGAGTGCAGTGGCACAATCTCGGCTCACTGCAAGCTCCACCACCCAAGTTCATGCCATTCTCCTGCCTCAGCCTCCTGAGTAGTTGGGGCTACAGGCGCCCGCCAGGGCGCCCAGCTAATTTTTTGTATTTTTTAGTAGAGATGGGGTTTCACCATGGTCTCGATCTCCCGACTTCGTGATCCACCTGCCTCGGCCTCCCAAAGTGCTGGGATTACAGGCGTGAGCCACCACGCCTGGCCAATATTCTATTTTTTAAAATAATTTTTATTTTTAATTTTTGTGGGTACACAGTAGGTGTTTATATTTATGGGGTGCATGAGATATGAGATGTTTCATATAGGCATGCAATGTGTAATAATCACATAATGGAAAATGAGACATCCATCCCCTCAAGCATTTATCTTTGTGTTACAAACAATCCAATTATACTCTTATTTTAAAATGTACAATTAAACTATTATTGGCTGTAGTCAGCCTGTTGTGCTATCAAATAGTAGGCCTTATTCATTCATTCTATTTTTTGTACCCATTAACCATCCCCACATCCTTCACCCCAACACCCACCTTCCTCCCACTACCCTTCCCAGCCTCTGGTAATCATCCTTCTACTCTCTATGTCCATGAGTTCAATTGTTCTGATTTTTAGATCCCACAAATAAGTGAGGACATGTGATGTTTGTCTTTCTGTTTCTGGCTTATTTCACTTAACACAATAACTTCCAGTTCCATCTATGTTGTTGCAAATGATGGAATCTCATTCTTTTTCATGGCTGAATAGTAACTCCATTTTGTGTAAGTACCACATTTTCTTTATTCATTTATCTGTCTGTGGACTCAGGTTGCTTCCAAATCTTGACTATTGTGAACATTGCTACAACAAATATGAAAGTGCAAATATTTCTTTGATACACGGATTTATTTTCTTTTGGGTATATACCCAGGCGTGAAATTGCTGGATTATATAGTAGCTCCATTTTTAGTTTTTTGAGGAACCTCCAAACTGTTCTCCATAGTGGTTGTACTAGTTTATATTCCCACCAACAGTGCATGAGGATTCTTTTTTTCTTCCCCTTCTCACCAGCATTAGTTATTGCCTCCCTTTTGGAAAAAGAAGCCATTTTAATTGAGATGAGATGATATCTCATTGTAGTTTTTGATCTACATTTCTCTGATGATTAATGATGTTGAGTACTTTGCAATATGTTTGTTTACCATTTGCATGTCTTCTTTTGAGGAACGTCTACTCAAATCTTTTGCCCATTTTTTGATCAGATTATTATATTTTTTCTATAGAGTTGTTTGAGCTCCTCATATATTCTGATTATTAATCTCATTCAAATGGGTAGTTTGCAAATATTTTCTTCCATTCTGTGGGTTGTCTCTTCACTTTGATTGTTTCCTCTGTTGTGTGGAAGCTTTTTAACTTGATGTGATCCCATTTGTTCATTTTTTGCTTTGGTTGCCTGTACTTATGGAGTATTACTCAAAAAATCTTTGCCCAGGTCAATGTCCTGAAGATTTTTCCCCAAGTTTTCTTGTAGTAGCTTCATAGCTCAGGGTCTTAGATTTAATTCTTTAATTTTCATTTGATTTTTGTATATTGTTAGAAGTAGGCAGTCTTCTTCTATTCTTCTGCATATAGATATTGTTTTTCCAGAACCATTTATTGAAGAGACTTTATTAAACTACAGCTACTCTGAGTGTGCCATCTATCACAATGTATTGAAGGTTCAGGAGAAATATTGGTCTGGTGAGCCTCTAGAGAGGGTTTCCACATGTGTGATGTCACTAAAGCTGCAGTTTGTGTGGCGTGGCTGAAGTATAGGACCACAAGGGTATGATTAGACTCCCTAGCAGGATTAGAGACATATACAAAAATCTGGACCCACAATAATTCATCTCCATGATGAAAAGGATGATCTATTAGATGATATAGGGCCAGTCATCTATACTAATAAAAGACATAAAATACATTCTACTCTACAAATGTAAGGAAGTATCATCTGCTAAGATTTTTCCCAGTAAAGCAATATGCAGGTAAGTAGTTTATAGTTTGTTTGTAGGAATCAGAATCCAAATAAGGTACACATTTCAAATCAGTTTGCTTCTTTTCTTTTAATCTATAACTTACTCTCTTTTTTTCATTGAAATTAGTTTGTTGAAGAAACTGGGTTACTTCTACAGTTTCCCAGAGTCTCAATCTTGATGATTAGACATTGCATAAGACAGTCCCATATCATGTGGGGACAAATTAGTAGCTAGATGTAGAGGAGTACATGTACAAATTAGTACAAAATTAATTTGTACATGTACAAATTAGTAGCTAGATCTAGAGGAGTAATCATATTCAGGGTTGAACTTTGGCAAAAATATTTCACAGGTTATGTTGAGCACAACCGTAAGGCATAAAATATCTGGTTATTTCTCATTTTGCATGTTAACCTCTGCTGATAATCCTTGATTACATTCATTACTTCATTAAGGTTTCCAAAATGGTGATGCTCTGAATCTATTGTTCCTTCTTCAGTTGTTAGCTGGAAACTTCTATATAGAGAAATGTTCTCTCATCAACTATTTGATTGCCCTGGTGTATTGATTTATAAATGAAAGGCAAGAGAAATGCTCAATTATTTCCCTTTATTTACCATTTTTGAAAATAATATATCATCTCTCTAGTATCCTCCAAATGTGACCAATGATTTTTAGTATAATAAAAAACTCACGGTATTAGTCTTAGTGACGTTCAATCTATTTCATCTTTTGCCAGTGGAAGTCTCTTAATAATGGCTTCTGAGTCCTTTGCTCATTTTCTCAGTTTTGTTTAGCAAGACATTCAAGGCTCATTTTATATACTAGCCATTTCTCCAAACAGCCCTGATTTCTTTCATAGGTGATGAAAGAATTCATGCAATAGGAGTGTGATATGATTTGGCTCTGTGTTCCCACCCAAATCTCTTCTCAAATTGTAATTCCCATGTCTTGAGAGAGAGACCTGATGGGAGGTGATTGGATCATGGGGGCAGTTTCCCCCATGCTGTTCTCATGACAGTGAGTGAGTTCTCAAGAGACCTGATGGTTTAAAAGTGTTTAAAAGTGTTTGGCAGTCCCCCCCACCAACCCCACCACCTCCTGCCACCATGTGGAAAAGGTCCTTGCTTCCCCTTCATCTTCTACCATGACTGTAAGTTTCCTGGAGCTTCTCCAGCCATGCAGAACTGTGAGTCAATTAAACCTTTTTTCTTCATAAATTACCTAGTCTTGGATAGTTCTTTATAGCAGTGTGAAAACAGACAAAATACAGAAAAGTGGTACCAGGAGTAAGATACTGATATAAAGATAACCTGAAAAATGTGAAGTAACTTTAGAACTAGGTAATGCGCAGAGGTTAGAATAGTTTGAAGGGCCAGAAGAAGACATAAAGATGTGGGAAAGTTTGGCACTTCCTAGAGACTTAATAAATGATTGTGACCAAAATGTTGATAGTGATATGGACAATAAGGCCAGGCTGACGTAGTGTCAGATGGAGATGAGGAACTTATTAAAAACTGGAGCAAAGGTCACTCTTGTTATGCTTTAGCAAAGAGACTGGTGGCATTTTGCCCCTGCCCTACAGATCTGTGGAACTTTGAACTTGAGAGAGATAATTTAGGATATCTCTCTAAGAAATATCTTCTTAGAAGATATTTCTAAATATCTCTAAGATATCTCTAAATATCTCTAAGAAGATATTTCTAAGCAGCAAAGCATTCAAGATGTGACCTGGCTCTTTCTGAAAGCACACAGTCATATGTGTTCACAAAGAGATGATTCAAAATTGCAACTTATGTTTACAAGGGAAGCAGAGCGTACACATTTGGAAAATTTGCAGCTGTACCATGTGATAGAAAAGAAAAACCCATTTTCTGGAAAGAAATTCAAGCCTGCTACAGAAATTTGCCTAAGTAATAAGAAGCAGAATGTTAACAGCCAAGATAATGGAAAAAAATGTTTCCAGGACATTTCAGGGATCTTCACAGAAGCTCCTCCCTAACAGGCCCAGAGGCCTATGAGGGAAAAATTGTTTCCAGGGCCAGGCTCAAGGCCCCCCTGCTCTGTGCAGCCTTGGGATATGGCACCCGGCATTCCAGCCACTCCAGCTCCAACTGTGGCTAAAAGGATCCCATGTACAGCACAGGCCATTGTTTTAAAGGGTGAAAATCCCAAGTCTTGGCAGCTTCCAGGTTGTGCTGGGGCTGTGGATGCACAGAAAACAAGATTTGAGGTTTGAGAGCGTCTGCCTAGATTTCAGAAGATGTACAAAAATGCCTCCATGTCCAGGCAGAAGTCACTGTAGAGGCCAAGCCCTCATGGAGAATGCCTGCTAGGGCAATGCAGAAGGGAAATGTGGGGTTGGACCCTCCACACAGAGTCCCTGCTGGGACACTCCCTAGTGGAACTATGAGAGGAAGGGCACAGTTGTCCAGACCCTGGAATGGTAGATCCATTGACAGCTTGCACTGTGCATCTGGAAAAGCCACCGGCATTCAATATCAGCCTGTGAAAGGAGGTTTGGGGGCTGTATCCTGCAGAGCCACAGAGGCAGAACTGCCCAACACCTTGGGAACCCATCTTTTGCATCAGTGTCCCCTGGATGTGAGACATGGAGTCAAAGGAGATTATTTGGGAATTTTAAGATTTAATGAGTGCCTTGCCTGGTTTTGGACTAGCATGGGGCCTCTGACCACTTTGTTTTGGCCAATTTCTCCAGTTTGGAATGGGAACATTTACCCAATACCTGTATCCCATTTTATCTTGCAAGTAATTAACTTGTCTTTTATTTTACAGGCTTATAGGTGAAAAGGACTTACCTTGTCTCAGGTGAGACTTCGGACTTAGACTTTTGAGTTAATGCTGGAATGAGTTAAGACTTTGAGGGACTGTTGGGAAGGCATGATTGGTTTTGAAATGTAAAAAGGATATGATATTTGGGAGGGGCTGGGGTGGAATGATACGTTTTGGCTCTGTGTCCTCACCCAAATCTCATGTTGAATTGCAATCCCCATGTGGCAAGGGAGGGACATGGCGGGAGGTGATTGGATCATGGGTGCAGCTTCCCCCATGCTGTTCTCATGATAGTGGGTGAGTTCTTGTGAAATCTGATGGTTTAAAAGTATTTGCCAGTTCCCCCCAACCCTCTCTTGCCACCATGTGAAGAAGGTCCTTGCTTCCCCAACCTTCCATGATTTAAGTTTCCCGAGGCCTCCCTGGCCATGCAGAACTGTGAATCAATTAAATCTTTTTTCTTCATAAATTACCCAGTCTCAGGTAGTTCTTTATAGCCGTGTGAAAACTGAATAATACAGAGTGATCTCTGCTACTGTGTTGGCCATTGTTTTGGGGCCTTTTCATTAGATGAATTACCTCTAATTTATCCACTTAGAGGTAAGTGGATGTTTGACTTTTGCTTTGTTTAGTTCAGTTTTTAAGATGAAATGTATTCTAACTTCATACTAATACTTACAATTCAAATTCAAGACTAGAGGGTTTACTTAAATGCTGATATGATACCTGGATAGCTGATCTGTGTTGGCTGTGTCCCCACCCAAATCTCATCTTGAATTATAACTCCCATAATTTCCACATGTTGTGAGAGAGACACACTGAGAGATAACTGAATCATGAGGGTGGTTTCCCCCATACTGTTCTCATGGTAGCGAATAAGTGTCATGAGATCTGATTATTTTATAAGGGATTTACCCTTTCTCTTGGGTCTCATTCTCTCTTGTCTGCCACCATGTAAGACATGCCTTTCACCTTCCATCATGATTGTGAGGCCACATGGAACTGCGAGTCCATTAAACCTCTTTTTCTTTATAAATTACCCAGTCTCAGGTATGTCTTTATCAGCAGCATGAAAATAGACTAATACAATAGTCTTTCTCCCAAACTGAAAATTATAGTTCTCCTAATTATTCATGTGGTTTATCCTACAGTTTATATACAATGGCCTCAGAATAACGAAATCAAAACTATGCTGAATAGTGTGATTATAAAAAACAGTTTCTGGTGTTTTACAGTTCTTTGTCCCTGAGATGAACAATCAAATTATCATGTTTTAAGCAACTTGAAGTAATTAGTCCATATGGATTTACCATTAACTCAACATTAAAATTATAATTTAAAAAAAATAGTGATAAAAGTCAAGGTATAATTTTGTAACTGTGTAATTGAATTACACTAAGTCCTCACAACGTTGACAATAGGTTCTTGGAAATTGCAACTTTAAGCAAAATGACATATAACACAACCAATTTTACAATAGGCTAATTGATATAAACAAAAGTTCCTATGGCATACTTCTGGTCACAAAAAAAATCACCAAACTTCTAAATGAAGACCTAAAACATTTTTAATATTAAGCACTGCAATAAATGTGAGCTATACATTCATTGAAGATCAATAAAAACAAGATAGATAATTATTTACTCAATTTTTGTTGACCCAGTAGTGATGGCAGTTGTAGTGGTAGTGGGTTTCTTAAATCAAAGAATAAATGTTTGCCAAGTGAAAATTGTAAGGAGCACCTCCTACCACCACACAGTACAAAAACAATCACAAGGAGGGGGAGGAGCCAAGATGGCCGAATAGGAACAGCTCCGGTCTACAGCTCCCAGCGTGAGCGACGCAGAAGATGGGTGATTTCTGCATTTCCATCTGAGGTACCGTGTTCATCTCACTAGGGAGTGCCAGACAGTGGGCGCAGGTCAGTGGGTGAGTGCACCGTGCACCAGCCGAAGCAGGGGCGAGGCATTGCCTCACTCGGGAAGCGCAAGGGGTCACGGAGTTCCCTTTCCAGGGGTGACAGACAGCACCTGGAAAATTGGGCCACTCCCACCCGAATACTGTGCTTTTCCAACGGGCTTAGGAAACGGTGCCCCAGGAGAGTATAGCCCGCACCTGGCTCAGAGGGTCCTACGCCCATGGAGTCTCGCTGATTGCTAGCACAGCAGTCTGAGATCAAACAGCAAGTCAGCAGCAACGCTGGGGAAGGGGCGCCCGCCATTGCCCAGGCTCGCTTAGGTAAACAAAGCAGCAAGGAAGCTTGAACTGGGAGGAGCCCACCACAGCTCAAGGAGGCCTGCCTGCCTCTGTAGGCTCCACCTCTGGGGGCAGGGCACAGACAAACAAAAAGACAGCAGTAACCTCTGCAGACTTAAATGTCCCTGTCTGACAGCTTTGAGGAGAGCAGTGGTTCTCCCAGCACACAGCTGGAGATCTGAGAACGGGCAGACTGCCTCCACAAGTGGGTCCCTGACCCCTGACACCCGAGCAGCCTAACTGGGAGGCACCCCCCAGCAGGGGCAGACTGACACCGCACACGGCTGGCCAGGACTCCAACAGAGCTGCAGCTGAGGGTCCTGTCTGTTAGAAGGAAAACTAACAGAAAGGACATCCACACAAAAAACCCATCTGTACATCACCATCATCAAAGACCAAAAGTAGATAAAACCACAAAGATGGGGAAAAAACAGAGCAGAAAAACTGGAAACTCTAAAAAGCAGAGTACCTCTCCTCCTCCAAAGGAACGCAGTTCCTCACCAGCAACGGAACAAAGCTGGACGGAGAATAACTTTGACCAGCTGAGAGAAGAAGGCTTCAGAAGATCAAATTACTCCGAGCTACGGGAGGATATTCAAACCAAAGGCAAAGAAGTTGAAAACTTTGAAAAAAATTTAGAAGAATGTATAACTAGAATAACCAATACAGAGAAGTGCTTAAAGGAGCTGATGGAGCTGAAAACCAAGGCTCGAGAACTACGTGAAGAATGCAGAAGCCTCAGGAGCTGATGCGATCAAATGGAAGAAAGGGTATCAGCCCTGGAAGATGAAAGGAATGAAATGAAGCGAGAAGGGAAGTTTAGAGAAAAAAGAATAAAAAGAAATGAGCAAAGCCTCCAAGAAATGTGGGACTATGTGAAAAGACCAAATCTACGTCTGATTGGTGTACCCGAAAGTGATGGGGAGAATGGAAACAAGTTGGAAAACACTCTGCAGGATATTATCCAGGAGAATTTCCCCAATCTAGCAAGGCAGGCCAACATTCAGATTCAGGAAATACAGAGAACGCCACAAAGATACTCCTTGAGAAGAGCAACTCCAAGACACATAATTGTCAGATTCACCAAAGTTGAAATGAAGGAAAAAATGTTAAGGGCAGCCAGAGAGAAAGGTCGGGTTACCATCAAAGGGAAGCCCATCAGACTAATAGCGGATCTCTCGGCAGAAACCCTACAAGCCAGAAGAGAGTGGGGGCCAATATTCAACATTCTTAAAGAAAAGAATTTTCAATCCAGAATTTCATATCCAGCCAAACTAAGCTTCACAAGTGAAGGAGAAATAAAATACTTTACAGACAAGCAAATGCTGACAGATTTTGTCACCACCAGGCCTGCCCTAAAAGAGCTCCTGAAGGAAGCGCTAAACATGGAAAGGCACAACCGGTACCAGCCACTGCAAAATCATGCCAAAATGTAAAGACCATCAAGACTAGGAAGAAACTGCATCAACTAATGAGCAAAATAACAAGCTAACATCATAATGACAGGATCAAATTCACACATAACAATATTAACTTTAAATGTAAATGGACTAAATGCTCCAATTAAAAGACACAGACTGGCAAATTGGATAAAGACTCAAGACCCATCAGTGTGCTGTATTCAGGAAACCCATCTCACGTGCAGAGACACACATAGGCTCAAAATAAAGGGATGGAGGAAGATCTACCAAGCAAATGGAAAACAAAAAAAGGCAGGGGTTGCAATCCTAGTCTCTGATAAAACAGACTTTAAACCAACAAAGATCAAAAGAGACAAAGAAGGCCATTACATAATGGTAAAGGGATTAATTCAACAAGAAGAGCTAACTATCCTAAATATATATGCACCCAATACAGGAGCACCCAGATTCATAAAGCAAGTCCTGAGTGACCTACAAAGAGACTTAGACTCCCACACATTAATAATGGGAGACTTTAACACCCCACTGTCAACATTAGACAGATCAACGAGACAGAAAGTCAACAAGGATACCCAGGAATTGAACTCAGCTCTGCACCAAGCGGACCTAATAGACATCTACAGAACTCTCCACCCCAAATCAACAGAATATACATTTTTTTCAGCACCACACCACACCTATTCCAAGATTGACCACATACTTGGAAGTAAAGCTCTCCTCAATAAATGTAAAAGAACAGAAATTATAACAAACTATCTCTCAGATCACAGTGCAATCAAGCTAGAACTCAGGATTAAGAATCTCACTCAAAACCACTCAACTACATGGAAACTGAACAACCTGCTCCTGAATGACTACTGGGTACATAACAAAATGAAGGCAGAAATAAAGATGTTCTTTGCAACCAACGAGAACCAAGACACAACATACCAGAATCTCTGGGATGCATTCAAAGCAGTGTGTAGAGGGAAATTTATAGCACTAAATGCCCACAAGAGAAAGCAGGAAAGATCCAAAACTGACACCCTAACATCACAATTAAAAGAACTAGAAAAGCAAGAGCAAACACATTCAAAAGCTAGCAGAAGGCAAGAAATAACTAAAATCAGAGCAGAACTGAAGGAAATAGAGACACAAAAAACCCTTCAAAAAATCAATGAATCCAGGAGCTGGTTTTTTGAAAGGATCAACAAAATTGATAGACCGCTAGCAAGATTAATAAAGAAAAAAAGAGAGAAGAATCAAATAGATGCAATAAAAAATGATAAAGGGGATATCACCACCGATCCCACAGAAATACAAACTACCATCAGAGAATATTACAAACACCTCTACGCAAATAAACTAGAAAATCTAGAAGAAATGGATAAATTCCTCAACACATACACCCTCCCAAGACTAAACCAGGAAGAAGTTGAATCTCTGAATAGACCAATAACAGGAGCTGAAATTGTGGCAATAATCAATAGCTTACCAACCAAAAAAAGTCCAGGACCAGATGGGTTCACAGCCGAATTCTACCAGAGGTACGAGGAGGAGCTGGTACCATTCCTTCTGAAACTATTCCAATCAATAGAAAAAGAGGGAATCCTCCCTAACTCATTTTATGAGGCCAGCATCATCCTGATACCAAAGCCTGGCAGAGACACAACAAAGAAAGAGAATTTTAGACCAATATCCTTGATGAACATTGATGCAAAAATCCTCAATAAAATACTGGCAAACTGAATCCAGCAGCACATCAAAAAGCTTATCCACCATGATCAAATGGGCTTCATCCCTGGGATGCAAGGCTGGTTCAATATACGCAAATCAATAAATGTAATCCAGCATATAAACAGAACCAAAGACAAAAACCACATGATTATCTCAATAGATGCAGAAAAGGCCTTTGACAAAATTCAACAACCCTTCGTGCTAAAAACTCTCAATAAATTAGGTATTGATGGGACATATCTCAAAATAATAAGAGCTATCTATGACAAACCTACAGTCAATATCATACTGAATGGGCAAAAACTGGAAGCATTCCCTTTGAAAACTGGCACAAGACAGGGATGCCCTCTCTCACCACTTCTATTCAACATAGTGTTGGAAGTTCTGGCCAGGGCAATTAGGCAGGAGAAGGAAATCAAGGGTATTCAATTAGGAAAAGAGGAAGTCAAATTGTCCCTGTTTGCAGATGACATGATTGTATATCTAGAAAACCCCTTTGTCTCAGCCCAAAATCTCCTTAAGCTGATAAGCAACTTCAGCAAAGTCTCAGGATACAAAATCAATGTACAAAAATCACAAGCATTCTTATACATCAATAACAGACAAACAGAGAGCCAAATCATGAGTGAATTCCCATTCACAATTGCTTCAAAGAGAATAAAATACCTAGGAATCCAACTTACAAGGGATGTGAAGGACCTCTTCAAGGAGAACTACAAACCACTGCTCAAGGAAATAAAAGAGGATACAAATAAATGGAAGAATATTCCATGCTCATGGGTAGGAAGAATCAATATTGTGAAAATGGCCATCCTTCCCAAGGTAATTTACAGATTCAATGCCATCCCCATCAAGCTACCAACGACTTTCTTCACAGAATTGGAAAAAACTACTTTAAAGTTCATATGGAACCAAAAAAGAGCCCGCATCGCCAAGTCAATCCTAAGCCAAAAGAACAAAGCTGGAGGCATCACACTACCTGACTTCAAACTATACTACAAGGCTACAG
Organism: Pongo pygmaeus; assembly: GCF_028885625.2. Classification (NCBI taxonomy): domain Eukaryota; kingdom Metazoa; phylum Chordata; class Mammalia; order Primates; family Hominidae; genus Pongo; species Pongo pygmaeus. The sequence goes on along the minus strand of NC_072384.2, from coordinate 108,960,988 downwards.
TAACCAAAACAGCATGGTACTGGTACCAAAACAGAGATATAGATCAATGGAACAGAACAGAGCCGTCAGAAATAATGCCACATATCTACAACTATCTGATCTTTGACAAACCTGACAAAAACAAGCAATGGGGAAAGGATTCCCTATTTAATAAATGGTGCTGGGAAAACTGGCTAGCCATATGTAGAAAGCTGAAACTGGATCCCTTCCTTACACCTTATACAAAAATCAATTCAAGATGTATTAAAGACTTAAATGTTAGATCTAAAACCATAAAAACCCTAGAAGAAAACCTAGGCATTACCATTCAGGACATAGGCATAGGCAAGGACTTCATGTCTAAAACACCAAAAGCAATGGCAACAAAAGCCAAAATTGACAAATGGGATCTAATTAAACTAAAGAGCTTCTGCACAGCAAAGGAAACTACCATCAGAGTGAACAGGCAACCTACAAAATGGGAGAAAATTTTCGCAACCTACTCATCTGACAAAGGGCTAATATCCAGAATATACAATGAACTCCAACAAATTTACAAGAAAAAAACAAACAATCCCATCAAAAAGTGGGCGAAGGACATGAACAGACACTTCTCAAAAGAAGACATTTATGCAGCCAAAAAACACATGAAAAAATGCTCACCATCACTGGCCATCAGAGAAATGTAAATCAAAACCCCAATGAGATACCATCTCACACCAGTTAGAATGGCAATCATTAAAAAGTCAGGAAACAACAGGTGCTGGAGAGGATGTGGAGAAATAGGAACACTTTTACACTGTTGGTGGGACTGTAAACTAGTTCAACCCTTGTGGAAGTCAGTGTGGCAATTCCTCAGGGATCTAGAACTAGAAATTCCATTCAACCCAGCCATATCATTACTGGGTATATACCCAAAGGACTATAAATCATGCTGCTATAAAGACACATGCGCACGTATGTTTATTGCAGCATTATTCACAATAGCAAAGACTTGGAACCAACCCAAATGTCCAACAATGATAGACTGGATTAAGAAAATGTGGCACATATACACCATGGAATACTATGCAGCCATAAAAAATGATGAGTTCATGTCCTTTGTAGGGACATGGATGAAATTGGAAATCATCATTCTCAGTAAACTATCACAAGAACAAAAAACCAAACACCGCATATTCTCACTCATAGGTGGGAATTGAACAATGAGAACACATGGACACAGGAAGGGGAACATCACACTTCGGGGACTGTTGTGGGGTGGGGGGAGGGGGGAGGGATAGCATCGGGAGATATACCTAATGCTAGATGACGAGTTAGCGGGTGCAGCGCACCAGCATGGCACATGTATACATATGTAACTTACCTGCACATTGCGCACATGTACCATAAAACATAAAGTATAATAATAAGAATAATAATAATAATAAAAACAAAAAAAAACAAACAAACAAACAAAAAAAAAATCACAAATATGGGGGGATTGATGAGCACTTTCATACCACATCATTTATTGTCATGCATTTGTGTGATTACTCTAGACTTTATGAATTTTTATTTTACAATCATTTATATTCATTCATTGATTTCCCAACCTACTTAATCCAGTTCAGGGTCTTAGGTGGCCAAACCTATCCCAACACCTTAGGGTGCAAGGTAGGAACCCACCCTGGACAGGATTCCATCCCATTGCAGAGCACTCACACACACCCATACTCATTCAGTCTAGACCACTTAGACAGGCTAGTTAACTGAATGGTCACATCTTTGGAATGTGGGAAGTAACAAGAGTACCTGGAGAAAACCCACACATATGTGAATAGAACATGAAAACTCCACAGAGACAGTGGCCTCAGCAGAGAAACAATTTTTCTCATCGATATTAAAACAAACTGATGTTGAAGGAAACAATGTTATTCAAGGACCTTCTATAGAGCGACATAATTTAAAATTTTTAAATATCACTTCATAATTCAAAATAATGATACAATTAATATTATACTTTATTAAAATAACCATAAAATATAAAAGTATAATTTTATTTTAGAATTACTTCCTTTCATTTTTTCTTGCCTAAAACTAATACTCCTTTTTCCAAACTCCAAGATTTTATAAGAAGTAGACTCTGTTCATGTGTTCAATCAGCTCTACCATCAGGATGAATCCAAAAATAGTTCAGCTAAGTAGGATGCAGAAAATAATAATTTTAACAAATTCGAATCAGTTGTTCATGTTCACATTCCTGAAACAGTCTTTCTTCTATTTAAGATATTTAAATGGGATTTAATTTATATGCTGAGGCAAATTATAAGAACATACACTAATAATGAAGCATACCTAGTGTCTCAAACATCCCAGTAAGGAATTTATTCTGAATGGTATGAGATATCTCCCTATATCCCCAGAGAGCAGAATTTGTTCAATAAAGTCTACATTAGGAGGTTGGAGTACTGTTCAGCAATTTAAATTTTCTGCCTTCACCAGAATAATAGAATCAAATGACTGACAATTATTCAAATTATGTTAGCCACAAGGTATTTTCATTTTCAAGCCTTCAGTGGAAACTGGTAGAAATTCATCCTTCTATAGATAGAACCAAGCATTTTTGTCTTTTTATTCAGTTAATTGGGCTTTTGTTGTCAAGACAGAAACCTAAATAATTTGGCTTTCATCATCTTTAGAACAGCAAAATTCAGCTATTGATAGTGATTATGCTTTGAGAAAAAGTTAGGGATGAGGCAAATTATTTCTGAGGAAAATATACTCAAGAGGAATTTTGCCAAAGACAGGATTCTACATCTCCATCTCCTACAAACACATTATTCAAAACTTTAGGCAATTTATTTTATCATTTTCGGTATCTGTAAAATGGGAGAAGCATTTTGTTGGCAACCTTAATACATTTTTGAGATGCAAAATTGAGATCAAGAGTCTAAGTGAGTTTAATAATACCTGTCAGTGTCTCAGTGTTACTGAGATGCAGAATTCTCAATTCCTATTCCTGTCTAACTTGGGGGAAAGAATTCAGCCAAGAGACAATTAGTAATGTAAGCAAAAGAGTCATTAAGAAGATAAGAGTACACTCCTAGAGAGGAGCAGGTTGACTAGGCTGAGAGCAGCAGCAGTAGCAGTAGCAGTGTTTATTTAAAAGGGCAGTATACTCTGAAAGATGAGACAGAGTAGGCTGTTGAAAGAGAATGAGTCAGCAGCCCTGAGAGTTCTATATTGGGCTTTTATGATGTCTGATTTTTTCCTTGAAGTTCCTACCTCTGTCCTAAGTACCCACCTTTTTTCTTTGTCTGGTTTTCCCACTCCTGCCCTAAATCCCTGCTGCCTTCGTCCCTGCCTAGTTCCCACCCAGGCTTTGTGGGACTCTTTCTCACTATAAGTGGGTGTGCATACATGGGCACAGTGTTGGATATGAATTCTACCTCATGGCTGCCTCGCTCATTACCCCCACCACAGGAAGTTTGAACAGCAGTCAAATCTGTACTTACTGCACCTGCATATCTCTTAAGAATTTTTCCTTTGCCCTCTTTCCGTCCTTAGCATCACAGAGCTATCTACATTCTGACAGGTTAATTGCAGAGCAAGTGATTACTGGGCAACTTAAAGGGCATTCCTTTCTGCATAGGTATTTTCCCTCCTCCCTGCTCATATCTAGCAAGAATGTTTTGGGTGGTCTCTGGGGTGAGAGATTTTCCAGACCTCCTTTTTTTCAGGTGCTCCCCAACCCTGCTCATGTCTAGCTATCTACTCTTAACATCAGGATTATAGACAATTAGATTGTTTCTTAATTCTGTCACATGGTTGTGTCAAAGACAAAGCCAAACACTAGTTAAAGTGGGAAGGGCAGATTTTACCCGGTAATATACCATTGCAATAGGGAAGAAGTCTAGGTGTGAACTAAACTCAACTTTGATTTGTACAGAGATGTTTTAAAGAGAGAATGAGGGACTAGAGAAGGTAGTAAACAGGAGCTCAGTAAACTTGGAGAATTGAAAAATTGCAAGGGCTGGTCAGTGTAAATGCTGATCAGCCCAGCTATGTCTGTTAAGTGGCAATTATGGAAGTTAGGGTTCTGTCCTCCCAAAGAGACAGAATGATTACATTTTAAAGGAATAGCTAGCAGGTCTTTCAGAAAGACAATCATGAGTTTTAGGAGATACATAAACATCTCAAAGGGACGAAGGAAAGATTTGCAGTTGTAAGCCCTTTTGAGTAAATGCTCTAAGAAAAGATGGTCAGAGAGCCATCTTCAGGTGTTGGCCAGAACAAAGAGCAAACTCTTTTGGCAGCCTTAAGTTTTCTCAGGGAGTCACTTTAAGGAGGGGTAGGATAAATCATTCTAGAGATGTGGACTTGAGCTGCTAGAAACAATGTTAGCTTTTTAAGTCTTGCAATGTGGTGGCAGGGGAGTGTATGAAATCATTTGTACTGAGACTCTATGGTTCTTATAGGGAAAAACATAACAAATAAATGTGTACAAAATAAAAGGATTAATATCGTAAGTATACAAAAAGTTCCCACAAGGTAATAACAAAAGTCAAAAGTCTAAGAAAAAAATGGGCAAAAGGAATGAACAGAAAATTCATAAAAGAAGAAATTGAGTAAAGGAAAGCCCCCTCAAAAGAGTTCAGAATTGTACACATGGAGTAAAATAACCTTTTTTATCTATTATATTGGCAAAAATGGAAAAAGCAAAAACATCCAGAGCAGGTAAACGAGAGAAGGGATGGATACTATTGTGTGTTCATTGTTGGTAGCAATTTCAAGTGTTCTATTTCAGGATATATTTTCTCAAATTGAAATATGTATATAAGTTTTAACACAGCAGTTTCAATTCTGGGAATTCATCTAGGAATAAAAATACTGTGATGGAAATAGAATGAGTATTGAACAATGACTGTCATTGCAAACCCTTTAGAATAATTTAAATGTCCAAAACTAGAGAAAGCATTCAATAAAATAAAAGAATAAAACAATGCTACAGTTATTAGCCTGGAAGGATTGTTAAAGTTAAAATGTTAAGTTATAGAATATTTGCAGCATGAATCCATTTTTATTTTTAAAATTCTCAGTACTGTCCAGCCGCGGTGGCTAACGCTTATAATCCCAACACTTTGGGAGGCCGAGGTGGACGGGTCATCTGAGGTCGGGAGATTGAGACCAGCCTGACCAACATGGAGAAACCCCGTCTCTACTAAAAATACAAAATTAGCTGGGCATGGTGGTGCATGCCTGTAATCCCAACTACTTGGGAGGCTGAGGCAGGAGAATGGCTTGAACCCAGGAGGCAGAGGTTGTGGTGAGCTGAGATCATGCCATTGCACTCCAGCCTGGGCAACAAGAGCAAAACTCCGTCTCAAAAATAAAAATAAAAATAAAATAAAATTGTCGGTGCTGTAACATGAATATATGATGATATGTGTGACTATGATAAGGAAATAGTAGCAATGTAATTAGTTGGGAAGGGGTTTATGTTCACTTGATTTTTGATACTTTATGTTTTATGAATTATGCAACAAGCATATATTACTTCAGTAATTCAAATGGCTAAGATTTTTTAAATATAAATGGTATTTCAGAAATTGTAAAAATAAAACAAAATTAAATAAAAAGCTAAAGGTAAATAGTGCAAAATTGTATACTTGTAAGATAAAGGACTTTATAAATATCATACTAAAAATGTGAATTTTCTTCCCCCTCTATTTTTATTTTTTCTCTTTGACTTATCACTCTCTTTGTTTATCTAAAGGCATATATTTCTTCTTTTTTTAATTTGTATATTTATTTCAATAAAGAAGGGTAGGGGGTTTGCCATGTAAAACTTGCTTTATAGTTTTTAAACATGAAAAGCATATGTTGTGTTTTCTCTGATTTTACAAATTTCGTATTTTAGGGATATAGCTACAGTTATATCTCTTCCTGCCTCGGGCCTGTGACCGGGAAGAGCATAATTCTAGGGCCCACTGCTGAGGTACTTTTCACAGTTCTGGCTATGGAGGCCCCTACCCCACTCCAGAGCAAACATTCCAATCTCCGACTCAAGACAAAAATACTTGCCCACCCATGCTGCCAGTTCAAAGAATGACTGAATTTTTATGCACCTGGATTAAAAATCGCATCCTGCTCTTGGTCCCAGGACTGGGAAAATGTCTGCAGCTTTTCCCCGTGTCTTTCTCTCTTAGCACCTCCAAGCCTCTCCCCACGTTGGCTCCAGGGCTTGATAAAAACAAAGTGCTCTTCCTTGGCCTGGCTTGCTTGGATCCCCAGTGGAAAGGTGAGTTGCAGAGGGAGGCCATTTACCTCTCTCATATACTAGGTCTTCTTCACTCACTTTTATCAGCCAGATGCCGTCACAGGGGCTGTTTACGTGTGTTCTCCTCTCCAGGATCTAGGATGCCCTTCATAATTGCAGTGGATTCCTGTTTCCCTACTTGAATTAATAACTTGTAGAGTTGATCTTTATGCATTATCTTGCTATTTCCAAGTGGCAAAGACATGCTAAAAAAGCCTCTAGTTTGCCATCTTGGGGGAAAAAGAAAAGAAAAAAAAAAAAACTCGATGGTATTTTGGCAATTGTTAATAGAAACCAAAATTTAAATTTAAAACTAAATGTAAATATTGCAAAATTTTATCATTGTAAGATGAAGGACTTTATAAATATCATACCAAAAATGTGATTTTTCTTCAACTTCTAAATATTCTGTTTTCATTTTTTCCCCGTTAGCTAATTACTACCTTTGTTCATTTAAAGGCATATATTTCTTTTCTTTTTTCATTTTTATTTCTATTTCACTAATAAAGGAGGGTGGGGATTTTTGCCTTGAGAAACTTCGCTTATAATTTTTAAACATAAAAAGGATATGCTATGTTTCATTCAGTAGGATAAGCAGCATTACCAGTGATTATTTTCAGAATGAATTTTTAAGAAGCAAACATGTCATATAGGTCACCTTACAGAAGCAGGCTAGACTCCCTCCCACTCACCCAAAATTGGTTCAGATGTCAAAATTAATGACACCCCACACCCACCAGGAGGGTATGAAAAGATTTATTACTCACATAGTGAGAATTTCTGGGAAAAACAGTGCAGACCATCAAGCAGGTCTGAAAATGACATGAGGGAGCAAGGAGTGACAACTGGCTTTGGCTTTGTGGTCAAGGGGTAGGGCTATAAATGAGGGTTCCTAGGCATGGATCACAGCTTATGTGATTTGAACGTCCAACCTGCACCAAAGAAGGAAGCATCTGGGCGTTCTTATGAGCTTGCCCACATCTGAGGCAAAACAGGAAGAGAGACGGGTGGGCTTGAAAGTTGCTAGTAATCAAACATCAAAATGGAGTCAGACTTCTTATTACAGACATAAAATCCAGTTGCCCATGGACATGAGATTTAGAAAGCAGACTGAAGTGGCGCCAGTGGAACACGTTTTCTTCTGACCTAATGGTTTTAGCGGTTGTAGTAATTGAAAAATGAAAAATATATACTTTTTATAATATATAAAAATACATAAATATAAATATCTGTATATATAAATACTTAGTTATATATACATAATAGTTATACATACGTATACAGAGATTACTAAACAATGTGTTTTGTTAGGTATTCACATTTAGATACATTGGCATTTCTTGGAGCCTAAAAAGACGTGCTAATGATAAAAAAAATTGATTTGTTTAATTGAAATAAGCATAAGGTTAGATGGTGCTGCTCTTTAAAGTTACATAGTACTAGCTTAGAAGATGACAGAGACAAATGAAAAGACCTGAAGGATATCTGTTATGTTTTATGTGTCATTTTGGCTAGGCTGCTTGTTACACAGTGATTTAATCAAACACTAATCTCTAGGTGTTGCTATGAAGATATTTTGTAGATGTAGTTAACATCTACAAACAGTTGACTTTAAGTAAAGAAGATTGTCCTTTTTTACCATAATGTGAGTGGGTTGCATCTTATCAGTTAAAGGCCTTGAGAACAAAAACAGAGGTTTCTGCCTCAACACTGCAACATCAACTCCTGCCCGAGTTTCCAGCCTGCCAGCCTGCCCTACAGATTTCAGATTTGCCAGTCCCTACAATCCTGTGAGACAATCCTTAAAATACTTCTCTTCATAGGCAGGTAGGTAGGTGGATAGATAGATAGATGATAAATACATACACACATAATGCATAGATCCTAGATATGCATCTCTATCCATCTATCCATCCATATATCGTATTGGATCTCTTTCTCTGGAAAGCCCTGACTGATAGATCATTATTATAATCTGGCTTCTTCTCGGGTCTACTCCCAGAAAGTTATTTCTTAACAGTCTACATCTATTCTGCTTAGCATCTAATTTGGAAAAAAAGAATTAACAACATACTGTCATTTAAGTTATTTTTGTCCCATTTCTGGGAGCCATAACACTTATCCAACATACTCACAACCCTCCTCATTTCTCTTATCCAAGAAAAGTCAACTAACAAAACATATATATTTTGGGGGGTTTCTGATTTCAATTTTTTATTTCAGTTTTTAATTCTATAATTAAAATATAGATATTATAGGTAGAGCATCCCAAATCAAAAAATCTGAAATGCTTTACAATCTGAAACTTTTTGAGTGTTGACAGTACTTAAAAGAAATGTTCATTGGAGCATTTCAGATTCATATTTTCCGATTTGGAATGCTCAATGCAAATATTCTAAAATCCAACATCCACTTCTAGTCCCAAGCATTCTGGGTAAGAGACACTCAAGCTGTAATAAACATAATCATACCTAGAGAATGATGTGTAAACATCTATGTATTTATTCATCAAGTAGTCTTAACAAGTGTTAACATTTTGCCATACTCTTTTCGTCTATTTTCATTTTCGTTTTTATACATCATAGATAGAGCTGAAACCGGCCACGTTCACTCTCCTCGTTCCATCGTGAAGCTCTTCCTCAGAGAAAACCGCTATAACAAGTTGATGTTATTCATTTGCATATTTTAAACATGTATTACATAGCTATTGATCCATAAAAAAATCCATTATCATTGTTTTGCATGTTTTTAAAATGATAACATACATTACGTTTTATGGAAGCCAGAATGCCAAAATGGCCTTGTGACCCCTGACCTTGTGCAATCCTCTCTTGAGTAAGGACAGGGGCTGTGAATATGATAGGATACCATTTCCATGATTATGTTACATTATATGGGAAGGTAAAGGGATTTAGCAGACACAATTAATGTTCCTAACCAGTTAACTTTGAGTAAATAAAAAGGGAAATCATCCTGGGTGGCCTTTCAGAACTTCTCCCTTCTGTTGTCCTTGAAGAAGCAAGATGCCATGAGTTCCACAGAAAGCTGCAAGGAAATGAATTCTGCCAACAATTACGTCAGCTTGAATGAGGACCCTGAGGTTCAGATGAGACTCCAGACCCACCTGATATTCTGCACACAGCCTGTAAGACCTGAGCAGAGGGCCCAACTAAACCATGCCCGGATTCCCGAGCTCATGGAAATTGTGAGACAATAAATATGGTATGCAGCAATATTGTATCAGTTTCCTAGGGCTACTATAACTAAGTACCACACACTGGGTGGCTTAACCAACATTAATATATTGTCTCACAGTTGCTTGATATCAAGGTGCCAGCAGGGCCATGCTCCCTCTGAAACCTCTAGGCAAATCCTTCCTTGCTTCCTCCCGCTTCTGGTGGTTTGCCCCCAGTCTTTGGTCTCTCCTTGGCTCCAATTCTTCATCTTCATGTAATATTCTCCCTGTGTCTCTGTCTTCAAATGGCCGTCTTCTTATAAGGACACCAGCCATATTGGATGTGGGGCCCACCCTATCCCAGTCTGACTTCATCTTAGCTAACTACATGTGCGGCAACCCTATTTTCAAATGAAGTCACTTTCTGAGGTACTGGAGATTAGGATTTCAACTTCTCTTTTCTGAGGGAGAAGGAGGGGGACACAGTCCAGTTTATAGTAAATATAAAATCAATACATGTGTTATTGCATTATTTACATTTTTTTAGTCAACGTGTTTTGGAGACTTAGCAATGAAGACACATGTAGTTCTCTTTCATTTATACAGAATTCCCTTAGAGGAATACCCAGGTTGAAGCATTAGAGAGACAACAGGAAATATCATGCACCGCTGGTGTGTAGCCATTTCAAAAGCAATTTAGCAATTCCATACAGTTGAGGTGCCTGTTTGGATATATAGTTTGTATCCTTAATCTTTGGCCTGCTTGATCTAACACTGTTAATACATCTAATTATGCTCTCTGATTATGATTACGATTTTGTCGATCTCTCTTTTTAATTCAGTTGGTTTTCATTTTAGATTCTTCAAGGAAATGTTGATGGGTACATTAAAATTTGCTCCCTTTTCTTGGCGGCTTTACGTTATATGTTTAACTAATGTTCTTTCTATTCCTATTAATTTTTTTAACCTCAAAATTTATTTTGTCAGTTATTTATATGAACCTTTTTTCTTTTGGATAGTATTGTCCTGGCATATTTTCTTCTTGTTCTATTCTATTAATTTGTTTTTAATTACATTTTCATAGTATCTTTTCAAAATAAAATATTAGATGCATACAATAATATATTTATGCCAGTTATAAATAAAGCACAATAATATAGTTTATATCTAGGGACATGGCAACCAAACCAAAAATTGGAACACCACTAAAATGTACATCAGTCCATGAGTTTCTTCACTATTCCAGATCCCTGCTAACCCCAGAAGTAATCATATTAGTGATGGTATTGATAAATCATGACTTATTAGATTATATATACACATTACATATTAGGAATATATGATATATACTGTGTAACATATTGGCCTGTATATTACAAAAACTATACATATATATAAACTATTATATATGTATAACTAAATACTTATACTTCAAATATATCATGTTCAGTTTTGCTTGCTTTTTTGCTTTATAAAAATCAACAAACATTATGTTTCTAATGTTTGTTTTTGGTGTTAAATACAGCGTAATTCAAACATTTTAGTCTCTGTTTCATAATATTGCAGTTCATGAACACATGACTTTATTCACCATTCTTTTATCAATATTTTTGTTTCCATTTTAATTATAAACCAGGCTGTTATGGCTATTCCTTCCTTCCTTCTTTCTTCCTTCCTTTCTTAATTGCCAAGCTCATTTGATATAATATTATGGCTATTCTTACAATGCACAAGAAGTTTCTAGAATGTACACTCAGAAATGAAATTGCTGAGTCATAGGCCTTGTGACTATTCAAACTTACATGATTAATGCCAACAAATTTTTACGCCTATCAAAAGCATATAAGCATTTTCATTGGCTCACAACTTCTCCATCACTTGGCCTTGTCATTTCCTAATTGTAGTCAACTAGATAGGTAGAAAAAATGTCATTACATTTTTATTCTCTGATTATTAATGAGAATTGGCAGCTTTTCTTATATTTATTAACCATTTGTTAAAATCTTCTGTGAAATGCTTATTCATGTCTTTCTATATTTTTCTATTAGATTACTTATTTTTTTCTTCAGAAATTTTTGGAATTCTACATTTACATATTCTTGATAAGACACTATTATATATTTTGCAAGTTTCTTTTTAAAGTTTGTGGCTCATCTTATTTTTCACTTTTTTTAACTTAAAGGTATTCGGTTTAGTTTTAAAAATTCCTTCCTGTCTTAGAATACAGATTATCTCATATTTCATTCTAAAATATTAATATTGTTATCACATGTTTTATTATATCTGGAATTGATTTTTGTACATGGTGTGAAATTCAATGTTATTTCTATATAACCAACTGTGCTAGCAACTTCTATTGAATATTTCCTCCTTTCTCCACTGGACTACAATGGCAACTCTGTTACCTATCCAAGCTGCATATAAGTCTGAGTCTCTTTCTAAGTTCTTTCTCTTTTTCACTTGGTCTATTTGTCTATTTCTGTGCCACTTTCTTAATCATTATGACTTTAAAATGGGCCTTGATATTTGGTAAGGCAAGTCTTCTCCATCTTACTCTTTTAATTCTCAAGTATATTATTGGCCCTATGCTCTTTTAAATATATTTTAGAATCAGCTTTTCAATTTTCACACACATAGGGAATTTGCTTGATTGTATAAAACCCACAGATTTAGGGGAAATTAGCATCCTTACAATATTGAGTTTTCCTATTCGTGAATATAGTACATTATCTCTTTCAACTCAGTAATGCCAATTTTTTTAAATTTCCTTATACTCTTCTACGTACATACTATACACAGTGTTCATTAAAATTATCCCTATGTAGCATATATAATTATGTCTACACATAGAGCTTTCTTAATAAATTTTGAATTTATAAATTACATGTTCAACCTGATTGTTGCTGGCAGGAATTCTAGGGGCCATCTTAAAATTCTGCCTCCACAAGTTCTCTGTTCTCACTCCATTCATAGCTCTTCTAAACAGATCTATGCACAACTGATAACTGAAGAGTGCAAATGCAAATGTTTTCAGATCATAAAGTGAACTTTTTAAAAAAAAATAACCTATTGAAGTTTAGCTATAACGAAATAATCACTCACTAGATCACAATGTCTGTAGCTTTCTTATTTGATCAGTCTTTGCTATTCCTCTCCTAAGCCACTTACTCTTCCCAGAAAAGTAGCTTCTGTTCTTGTATAACATTGGAAGTCTTCTGCTCTGAATTTCAATTTAGTAAATGTTATAAAATATGTGACATTAGGACAATGTCTCTGTCTTTAAAATAATAACAATATTTACTCATCTGTTTGGCAAGCGTGCATATTGTGATCATGAATAAAGTATGAAAGAGTAAAGTGGAAATTAATTGATCTTTACCCTGTTTGTGTAACTGCAGATATATCTGTTTTACATCAAAAATAGAATCTTAACTAAAATACAAAAGGAAAAAAATTGATTTGATTGTCACAGATACTAAAAAGCAAATGTATTCTATCAGGATTCAAGAACAGTGTTAGCCACTCAATTTTTAGAAGTTCTTCATCCCCTCTAATTCTCAATAGCTAGTAAGTGCCAGCATTAGATCTTAATTGGCAATCAGGACTTTAGGTCCAGCAGGCCCTGTTGAATTTAATCTGCAAGTGCTGACCTAATTTCCCAGACGTTTGGCAAGTATCATTGTCTTGCCACTTTCTAGTATACATGGGCTATAACGAATGCCCCTTTAATTGCTGTCCTACAGCTTTGACTAACAGATTGCTTCTGCAAGAGCCCTGCAGGAGAAAAGCCAGCTTGAGAACTTAAGCTTCTACAATTTATAATAAAAGCTTATTATTCCACCATTAATCAGAAGTGATTTCTGGTTTTGAATCTAAAATAGACCAGACGTGTCCATTTATTCTGTGGTCGCCATGCAGAACTGCAGTACAAATTATCCCGCATATCCTGCTCATGTGGTATCATCGAAGTCCTAATCCTCATTACAAAGTTCTTTTGCCAGAGAAATTGTAAGGGTCAAAGATGATATCTTCTTGCCAGTCGTAGAAACTAATGACATTTACACTCCATTCTTTTCTGCTGGGAAAGCAATGTGATGTAATTCTTTTTCTCCATATCCTTGCTACTCAGTGTGTTATGTTATGGTCAGGGGACTCAGCATCATTGGCTTCAACATGGGTCCCAATCCAGATGTACTGAATCTGCATCGTAATGAGATCCCAGGTACTTCTCATGCACATATGAGATTGAAAAGCATTGCTCAATGGACCTCAGAAGGCTATCAACCATCTCTGATTATAACTACAATTACTGCTGTAAAATAATTATAACTATCAGATGTAATTGTTAATAATATGGCACTTTTTCTGAGGATCTATATCCTTTAAAATAAGGGCACACAGAGAGGGTGATTTCTTTAAAAGCTCAAACCTGGAGATTTTCAAGCACTATTCAGCTTTGTTCTCCTTTCCCAGGGTTGGAGATAAGGAGCACTCCATCACCCAAGGCACATAAATAAGTGAATTTTCTGTAGTTTCTACTATAGCCATCTTTCTCCATATAATATTTTGCCTTGGTGTTGACCCTACAGCATCAGAGTAGATTCCTACACCACCAAGGTTTCATGGACTGCTTGTGGAAGAAAAGCAACCTTGAGCCAGTTTAGCCGGGCTGGGTCTAGAGAGTCTAGAAAGGATTGAGCAACTCACAGATCTTCCTGCCTTAGAAGGGGTGGATGTCACAGAGCCCGATGCCTGAATGCATACATGTTAACGAACATTTCCCTTCCCAGAATCTGTAGTCCCACCCCATCTCATTTTTCACTTCCTGCCTAGCAAAGAACCATTTTAAATTCACTATAATATCAGATATTTGTAGGCTTGACTGTTTCACTAAAGTACATAAAATAAAGCAATATGTAAAACAGTCGACTCTTTCCTAGCTCATTAGGGCCTTCCCACTTCAGGATAAGATCCCTTCTGTTACTTCCCTCCATCTCCCATCAAACCTACTCTGAATTTGCACATTCACATTAATGAATACATGTGTAATAAATATCAGTGCCCTAAGCCAGTGGTTCTCAAACTTTAGCATCAGAGTCCCCTATATGGCTTCTTAAAACACAGATTACTGGGCCTCATCCACAGAATTTCTCATTCAGCAATGGGGCTACAAATTTTGTACTTCCAGGAAGTTTCCTGATGATGCTGATACTGCTAGTCTTGGCACCACACTCCAAGAATCAGTGTTATCAAAATGAAATTCCAGGCATTGGGAATAGAATTAGAAGTTGTAGACTGGCCAGGTGCTGCACAAACGTCACCTCTGTACATTAGGTTCACCTGGGCCTGCTCATGCCCGCTAGGTTAGCCAAGGTCCGCCAAGCCCAAGATTTACATAGCTAAAGCAGTGATGTGCAGAAATATCCTTCCTACAACTAGTCTCCTCAACCAGGCATCCCTTTGTCCAGCCACTTCATGCAAAGACAATAAGTCACTTATACAAACACATTTCACAGATATGGAACCTAACAACCACTCTACTAAGTGTTTATGTTTGAAAGTGACATACAGATAATATGGCTTTCTGCTTCGGATTTTTAATGGGGAAGGCTGGCATACTAATGGCAGAAAATGGTTAGAGTTGAAATAGCACCACTGGTATATTGTCTGTTTGGTCTCTGAGACCCACACATTAAGGAACTATCAAAGAAAAGGGGAGTTTTTTTTCTTTACTAAGATGGGTAAGAAAACCATTTCTCCCTTTAGCAAAGAGAATGAAGAGGGATGATCTATTTTGCCATCTAAGATACGTATTTTGAACTATTATATATCCATTAAGTATGTGTCGTTTTCTGTAATAACATAAGAAATTACTGTACTTAATATTGAGTAGAAATATACAAAGTTAAATGTTTTATATGAGAATGATAAGGGCAATATTTTCTGCATTCACTCAAAATACACTCATCTAACAATTATTTACTGAGTCTGGTATGTGCCAGGAAATGTGCGCAGTTCAGAGACTACAGAGGTAATATGGTAACATTTTCTCATTTCTCAGTACTAGGATATTTCTTTTGCCAGAAATGCAGGAATGCCTGAATTCACCCCTGCAAATTTTTCCTCCTTTACTGGGAAATCCAAGCAGTATGTTATTAATGACAGTACAAATGCTTCAGAGACTGACTCTCAGTTAAAATTGCATTAGAATGTATGGGTTCATCCTAAAAGCATAAGCTAACTTCATTACTTTATCAACCATAATCCTAGCAGGAAACTAGTACAAATAAAAAAGGTTGAACTATATTGAATTAAGGGACTATCTACATAGGTATGGACAAAGTTAAGGAAACAAGGGAAAGTGAAGCACCCAGGGACTAGCAACCATAGGAAGCTCCTGCCACTCATAGGCCTGACAGGCCAAGGGAAAGAAGGGGTATTACCAGAATTTAATGAGAACTAGAACTTTTTAAAAAGAGACTGTCTGACTGCAGTTGGAGGAAATTCAGCCAGTGCCCAAACTATGGCCAATCTGGCCAAATTGTCTTTGTTCCTACGAAGGCTGGAAGCAACCTCCTACCAGTGCTTCCCATTGACTAAACCCAACCAGAAGCCCAAGTGATAGGATTTGTAGAGTTGGCCTCCTGAAGCCTGTAGCAGGGCTGTGAATAGATAATTTACACACTCAAGTCATCCTTCTTCCCCAGATGTAAATTATGGGAATGGAAAATCCTGGAGTTCACATGGTATTTCCATAAATACCCATGAGGACAGAGAGAGAAAGATACCCTGGCCTCCAAAACACGGCAGCCAACTCCCTTTAACAATTCTGCTGCAATAAATGGGAGATATGTCACAACCAAATGGGCATCCTTCCCTGAGGAATCAGGTGCTATCTAAAACAGGAATGCACAATGCAGATGTGTAACACAGAGACTATGCTCACTGTAAAGCAAGGCTAATCAGTGGCTCGACTCCAACTAGAAATCCCTTCTCTTTTGCTGGAGAGTATGTGAGCATAGGGCTACTGGCGTGATTAAGGTGAATTTGTTCCTCTTTTTGGGGATAAATGTTAATTAGTAAGTGGGGCTTATTTATGTAAAATATATCAGTCTTTTAAAATCCAGGAAAAAAGTATGGCTATTTTTTTAAAAGCACATAGGTCAACATATGTGGTTTTTAAATTCTGCCTCAAAATGTTCCTGTCCTAAGCTTCTTTGGGAAATAAAACAAGAATCTGAGTTATAAGGTACTTTTTTAAATGGTTTATGCAATATGATCACAAATTAGGCAAACATCTGCAGCAAGGATTCAGTGAACCAATTTTCAAAAATAAAATATTTTGAAAACAGCAGAACTAAGCTGGTCTATATACAGAATAACTAGGGGAAAATGTTCTTTTTCACAATGGGTTTTGATACACTGAAAACTATCGGTTATGTATCACAACCAGTAAATGTAGCAATCAAGTATTGATGCAGCAGATCTGTCTGGCTCCAAAAGCTCACATCACACACTGCGGCCAGGGCCTCTCCCGCCAGAAAGCTGGGCAAGTGCATGCTCCAGGGTGCTTTGCATGAGCACAGCCTTGCCCAGAGTTGTTAAATGAACCTCCAAAGTCAGACAACAAGTATGTGGCAGACCTGGGACTGGGACCCCGGGTTTTTAACTACATATCTGCTATGACTAAAACTGAAAATTTTCTTGTGCCTTTCTTATCATTTGTTGTGTAAATTTAAGAACCGTGCAAAAAGAAATGTAGAAAGTAAGTTCAGGTCATAAAAATATTACGGACATACATACATACAAAGCAAACAGGGTTTCAGAGTGTGTTTCTTCTCTTTTAAGGTTATTTAAACAGTGATTATTTTCACCCAAATTAGGATTAATTAAACTATGGAATCATATTCATTTGCTCTTACCTGTTTTATACTCTGGGGTTCCTACTAATTTTTATTTTGAAAGGAGTTTGATTACTAAAACAAGAATTTAGAGAGAAATAGGAGAGATAATGGCACAATCAAATCTGATATTTACAATCTGGAATCATGTGTGTAAATGATTAGTAGTTTGAAATAAATACAAAACACCCTATGATTATGAAACTGTAGGGGGTATCCCAGGAATCTGAAAATACCAAGAATTTATAGCTAATTTATTCCTTTTAACTTTCTATTACAGCATTTACCTAGCAAGTGGTATTCAGTTAAAGTGTGAATCATATGCACCTGCGGACAGTTGTCTAAATGCCCGGAGTTCTCTGCTACACATGGGATTTTACAAGCATTCAGGTTACTGCCAAGAGAAGAATCAACAAAAACCTCAAAACCTAATAAGTAAGACTCATAAACACTTCAATGTTCTTTTCCCTAAGACCAAAGACCTGTTTGGGGAGTGCTGTTTGCTGATTAATATTATTATGAGCTGTCAAGAGCTCTTCTCACCAGACTAATAATACCTCAGGTCCAGCATCTCTTTGTAAACTGCCAGGAAAAGGGGCTCCTCAAATTCTTCTGTCAGAGAGCCACCCTCTGGAGCTCTGATTTCATTTCTGACACTGATTTATGCTTAATCTAGGCTGAGATTCTGCATTCGACTTGATGAAGACGCTGGCAATTATCTGTGCAAAAGGCAATAATTGTGAGAATTTTATCTTTGTGCAGTTTCTCACATCCCTGACTGTGCAGAGAATCCTACAGTTCTTCCCTGGTTCTGACATTTGTAATGCAGAATATGGGAAAGATGAAGAAAGAGATGGAACTATGGAGTGCAGAGAGCCGGAAGAGGGAGGAAAAAGGCTAAATGTCACGGCTGAGTTCCCAAGCATGGGGGAGGAGAATTAACAGAAAGTATTCTGAAAGAGAGGCATCTTTCACAGCAACCTCAGGAGGTGAGAGGCTGTGAAGAGGAAAAGGGATTTCAGGAGGGGTTGCTGAAGATGAGACACCTTTAATATTCTTTTTGTTTTGTTTTAACTTTTACTTTAAATTCAGGGGTACATGTGCCCCTGAACATGTGCAGGTTTGTTACAAAAGTCAACTTGCACCATGAGGGGTTTGTTGTACAGATTATTTCATCCCAGGTATTAAGTCTAGTACCCATTCGTTATTATTCCTGATCCTATCCCTTCTCCCATCCTCTACCCTCCAAAAGGCCCCACTGTGTTGTTCTCCTCTATGTGTCTATGTGTTCTCAATATTTAGCTCCCACTTATAAGTGAGGACAGGCAGTATTTTTTTTTTCCTGTGTTAGTTTGCTAAGGATAATGGCCTCTAGCTCCATCCATGTCCCTCCAAAGAGTATTATCTCATTCATTTTTTTTTTTTTTTTTTGAGAGGGGGTTTCACTTCTTTTTGGCCAGGGTGGAATGCAGTGGCATGATCTCAGCTCACTGCAACCTCCGCCTCCCGGGTTCAAGTGATTCTGCTGCCTCACCTCCCAAGTAGCTGGGATTATAGGTGCCCGCCACCACACCCAGCTAATTTTGTGTTTTTAGTAGAGACTGGGTTTCACCATGTTGGCCAGGCTGGTCTCAAACTCCTGACCTCAGGTGATCTACCTGCCTCAGCCTCCCAAAGTGCTGGGATCACAGGCGTGAGCCACCGAGCCTGGACGATCTCATTCTTTTTATGGCTGTATAGTATTCCATGGTGTATATGTACCACATTCTCTTTATTCAGTCTATCATTGATGGGCATTCAGGTTGATTCCATGTCTTTGCTATTGTGAACAGTGCTGCAAAGAACATATGTGTGCATGTGCCTTTATAATAGAATGACTTATATTCTTTTGGGTATATACCCAGTAACGGGATTGCTGGGTCAAATGATATTTCTGTCTTTAGGTCTTTGAGGAATCACCATACTGCCACAATGGTTGAACTAATTATACTCCCACCAACAGTATATCAGCATTCCTTTTTCTCCACAACCTCACCTTTTTTTTTTTTTTTTAAGACAGAGTCTCGCTCTGTAACTCATGCTGGAGTACAGCGGTGCAATCTCGGCTCACTGCAACCTCCACCTCCTGGGTTCAAGTGATTCTCCTGTTACAGCCTCCCAAGTATCTGGGACTACAGGCATGCAAAACCATGCCTGGCTAATTTTTGTATTTTTAGTAGATATGGGGTTTCACCATGTTGGCCAAGCTGGTCTCGAACTCCTGAGCTCAAGCAATCTACCCACCTTGGCCTCCCGAAGTGCTGGGAGTACAGGTGTGAGCTACCACGCCTGGCCTGGACTTTTTAGTAATAGCCATTTTGACTGGTGTTAGACATGGTGGAGGAAGGGGATTAAAACTGGAACCCTTCCTTAGACCACACACAAAAATAAAGTCAAGATGGATTAAAGACTTAAATGTAAAACCCAAAACTATAAAAATCCTGGAAGACAACCTAGACAATACCATTTAAGACATTGGCACAGGCAAAGATTTCATGAGAAAGATACCGAAAGCAATTGCAACAAAAGCAAAAATTAACAAATGGTATCTAATTAAAGTTAAGAGTTTTTGTATGCAGCGAAGAAACTATCAACAGAGTAAACAGACAACCTACAGAACAGGAGAAAAATTTTGTAAACTATGCATCCAACAAAGGTCTAATATCCAGCATCTATAAGGAACTTAAACAAATTTACAAGAAAAAAAAAACATAAAAAAGTGGGCAAAGGACAGGAACAAACACTTTTCAAAAGATGACATACATGCAGCCAATAACCATATTTTTAAAAAGCTCAGCATCACTGATCATTAGAGCAATGCAAACCTTTAACGTTCTTTAAAAGATGTGAGTAATGATGCATTTCCTTAAATGCAACACTGAAGCCAGGGCACAATTCTGATCAAAGATGATTTACTTTCTTATTGTGCAGAATATAAGGTGATGATCACTGTGCTTATACTAAACACTTCATTAGATTGTGTCTATGGAATGGCAAGCAGCAGACCTTAATCTTCTTATTAATTTATTCCCAGTACAGCTGCAAAGATGGCAGGTAAAAAAGTGGGAAAGAAAAGAAGGAATAAAGGAAGGAAGGAAGTTTTCCCAGCACCATTTACTAAAGAGACTGTCTTTTCCCCATTGTATGTTTTTGGCACCTTTGTCAAAAATGAGTTCACTGTAGGTGTGTGGATTTACCTCTGGGATCTCTATTCTGTTCCACTGATCTATGTGTCTGTTTTTATTCCAGTACCATGCTGTTTTGATTACTATAGCTCTGTAGTATAATTTGAAGTCAGGTAACATAATTCCTCCAGTTTTGTTCTTTTTGCTTATGATAGCTTTGGCTATTCTCGGTCTTTTGTGGTTCCATATAAGTTTTAGGATTTTTTTTTATTTATGCAAAGAACGCCATTGGTATTTTGATAGGGATTGTATTGAATCTGTAGACTGCTTTGGGTAGTATGAACATTTTAACAATATTGATCCTTCCAATCCATGAACATAGAATATCTTTCCATTTTGTGGTGTTCTCTTCAATCTCTTTCATTAGTGTTTTATAGTTTTAATTGTAAACATCTGTCACTTCTTAATTCCTAGGTATTTAATTTTATTTGTGGCTATTGTAAATGGAATTAATTTTTATTTCTTTTTCATTTTGTTCACTGTTGGCATATAGAAATGCTACTGATTTTTGTATGTTGAGTTTGTCATCTGCAAATTTACTGAATTCGTTTATCAGTTCTAATAATTTTTTGTAGAGTGTTCAGGTTTTTCCAAATATAAGATCACATCATCTGCAAACAAGGATAATTTGACTTCTTCCTTTTGTATCTGGATTCCCTTTATTTCTTTCTCTTGTCAGATTGCTCTAGCTAGGACTTCCAGTACTGTGTTGAATAACAGTGGTGAAATTGGGCATCGTTGTCATGTTCCAGATCTTAGAAGAAATTTTTTTAATTTTTCCCCATTCAGTATGATACTAGCTGTGGGTCTGTCATATATAGCTTTAATTATGTTGCAGTATCGTTCCTTCTATATCCAGTGTTTTGAGGTTTTCACCATATAAGGATGTTGAATTTTATCAGATGCTTTTTCAGCATCAATTGATGAAACCAATCGTATGTTTTCTGTGATCATATGGTTTTTGTCCTTCTATTAATATAATGTAGCACACTGATTGATTTGCATATACTGAACCATCTTTGCATCCCTGGGATAAATCCCACTTGGTAATAATAAATTATCTTTTTAATGTATTATTGAATTCAGTTTGATAATATTTTATTGAGGACTTTTGCATCAATATTCATCAGATATATTGGCCTGCAGTTTTCTTTTTTGGATGTGTCATTGTCTGGTTTTGGTATCAGGGTAATACTGGCCTCATAGAATGAGTTTGAAAGTATTCCCTCCTCCTATATTTTTCAGAATAGTTTGAGTAGAATTGGTATTAGTTCTTCTTTGAATGTTTGGTAGAATTCAGTAGTGAAGCCATCAGGTCCTTAGCTTTACTTTACTGGGACACATTTTATTACAGCTTTGGTGTCATGCTTGTCATTGTTTTATTCAGGTTTTGGATTTCTTCATGTTTCAGTCTTGGCAGATTGTATAAGTCTAGGAATTTGTCCATTTCTTCTAGATTTTCCAATTTATTGGCATATAGTTGCTCATAGTAGCCACTAATGATCCTTTGAGTTTCTGCAGTATCAGTTGTATTGTCTCATTTTTCATCTCTGATTTTATTTATTTGGGTCTTCTCTCTTTTTTTCTTAGTCTAGAGAAAGTTTCTCTATTTTGTTTATCTTTTTTAAAAAAAACAACTTTTTATTTTGTTGATCTTTTGTATTGTTTTTATCATTTCAATTCCATTTATTTCTACTGTGATCTTTATTATTTATTTTCTTCTGCTAATTTTGGGTTTGGTTTGCTCTTGCTATTCTAATTCTTTAAGATGCATCATTAGGTTGTTTATTTGAAGTTTTTCTCTTTTTTTATGTAGGCACTAATAGCTATAAACCTCCCTCTTAGTAGCGCTTTTGCTGTATCCTGTAGTTTTGGGTATGTGTTTCCATTTCATTTCTTTGAAGAAAATTTTTAATTTCCTCTTCAATTTCTTCATTGACCCATGAGTCACTTAGGAGTATATTCTTTAATTTCCATGTGTTTGTAGATTTTGCTCTTGTTATTGATTTCTAGTTTTATTCCAGATGCTTTATATTATTTCAATTTTTTTGAATGTTTTAAGACTTTTTTTGTGATCTAACACATGGTCTATCCTTGAGAATCATCCATGTGCTAAGGGAAAGAATACGTATTCTGCAGCTATTGAATGAAATGTTCTGTAAAGATCTATTGGGTCCATTTGGTCTATAGTGCAGATTAAGTCTGTTGTTTCTCTGTTGGTTTTCCATCTGAATGTTCTGTCTAATGATGGAAATGGGGTATTGAAGTCTCCAGCTCTTATTGTTTGGGCTCTATCTATCCCTTTAACTCTAATATGTTTTATATACCTGGATGCTCCAGTGTTAAGCACATATATATTTGCAATTGTTATATCCTCTTGCAGAATTGACCCCTTTATCACTATATAATGACTTTGTCTCTTTTCATAGTTTTTGTCCTGAAATCTATTTTGTCTGATAAAAATATAGCTACTCCTGTTTTTTTTTTTTCATTCCCATTTGTATGGGATATCTTTTTCCATCTCTTTACTTTCAGTCTGTGTGTGTCTTTATAGGTGAACTGTGTTTCTTGTAGGCAACAAAAAGACATTAGGTCTTGTTTTCTTATGCATTTTGCCAGTCTGTCTTTTAATTGGAGAGTTTAGTCCATTTACATTCAATGTTATTATTGATAAGTAAGAACTTACTCCAGTCATTTTATTATTTGTTTTCTGGTTGTTTTGTGATCTTCTCTTTCTTCTTTCCTTCCTTCCTATCTTCATTTTAATGGAGGTGATTTTCTCTGGTGGTATGTTTTCATTTCTTGCTTTTTATTTATTGTATATTTGTTATTTTTTTATTTGAGGTTACCATGAGGCTTGCATATAATATCTTATAAGCCATTATTTTAAACTGATAACAACTTAATACTGATTGCATAAACAAGAAAGCAGAGGAAAAACTAATAAAAACTCTACACTTTAAATTTGTCCTGTCACTTTTTAACTTTTTATTGTTTCTATTTATATCTTTTTGTACTACGTCTTGAAAAGTTGTTGTAGATATTATTTTTTATTGGTTCATCTTTTAGCCTTTCTACTTGAGTGGTTTACACAGCACAGTTATAGTGTTATAATAGTCTGTGTTTTTCTGTGTACTTACTGTTACCAGTGAGTTTTGTACCTTCAGATGATTTCTTATTGCTTGTAAATGTCCTTTTCTTTCTAATTGAAGAATCCTCTTCAGCATTTCTCACAGGACAGGTATCAAGGAAATCCATCAGCTTTTGTTTGTCTGAGAAAGTGTTTATTTCTCCTTCATGTTTGAAATAAAATTTTGCCATATATGCTACTGCAGCATAAAAGTATTTTCCTTCAGCGCTTTACGTCATGCACTCTTTCCTGGACTGTGAAGTTTCCACTGAGAAGTCTACTGCCAGATGTATTAGAGCTCCATTTTATGTTGTTTCTTTTCTCTTGCTGGTTTTAGAATTGGGTGACACAAAACACTTCCTTGGCTACTCTGGTTGATATGTTACTAGGTCACATGCCCTCCAAGACTACTGGCTCCAAGCTCAGCAGAGCACAAGTTCTTGCCCAGGAATTGCAGTCGTTGTGGCTCAGACTACCTTTCAAGTTTATTTAGAATCCTAGAGCACTTTGGACTGCAGTGGTAAGACTTGCCAGAACTCAGCTTCCAGCCACTGGGATGGGCAATTTCCCTCTGGCTAGGTTTAGTCTAAATGCTCCCTCGGTGGGTAATGGCTGAGTTCCGCCTGGTGTTGCTTTCCACTGTGACAGGGCAACACTGAGTTCCAACGCAAAGTCCCACAATCACTGCACTCTACCTCCCCCAAGCACACAGATTCTCTCTTCATACCAGCTGGTTGCTGTCAGGGAATCAGGGAGCGGGTGGTATAGGCAATTCAAGACTGTCTTTCCTCTCAGTGCCTCTTTCAGGGATATGAAATTAAAACCAGGTACTGTGATCACTCACCTGATTTTTTATTCTTACGACGGTGCTTTTCTGTAAGGATAGTTGTTTAATTTGGTGTTTCTACAAGGAGAATGATTGGTGGAGGTTTCTATTTGGCTATCTTGCTCTGCCTCCCTTCCAAAAGTTAATTTTTAAAGTTTAGAAGTTGATATAAATGTTGATATTATTTTAAAATTTATTATAGCCATAAGACACACTTATATGTACACTTCATTGAAATTAACAGACTATCATCTCTGAAAAATATAATTTTTATAAGTGTGCTATTATTTTTTGCCATCTTCACTATATATGTGCATGTATATGTATATACACAGGAAATATGTTACTGTTGTGCATTTTCCAAAGATCAGCATTATAGTTGCTAATAGTTTTGCTTTTCTGGTATTCACTGGGCAAATGTAGTTTTGCCTGGAAAATTCCCAGATCCTAGTCTGGGTGCTGCTTTTGCTTCCCAGGAGCAAATTCTCCCTCCCTACTCTCTTTATTTATCATAATTTAAATATGCATGAGCCCAATTTTTACAAAATGAAGGGAAAGTACAAAGTTTAAAATTGTTCAACTTCTTTATTTTTATTCACTTTTTTTTTTTGAGACAGAATCTCACTCTGTTGCCCATGCTGGAGTGCAGTGGCACAATCTAGGCTCATTGCAACCTCCCGAGGTTCAAAGGATCCTCCCACCTCCACCTCCTAAGTAGCTGGGACTACAGGTGCACACCACCAAGCCCAGATAATTTCTGTATTTTCTGTAGAGACTGGGTTCCACCATATCGCCCAGGCTGTCCTCAAACTCCTGGGCTCAGCGATCTGCCTGACTTGGCCTTGCAAAGTGCTGGCATTACAGGCCAACTGTGCCTGGGCTGCTTCCTTATTTAAAAAAAAAAAAAAAAAAAAAAAAATAGCAATGTGTCCTAAATATCTTCCATGTCGGTACATAGAATTGTCTCATTCTGGTTAATGACTAAGTAGAATAGTTAACCAGTTCCCTATTGTTGACTATTTTGCTTCTTTATATTTTCTTGTTATTACAAATAATGCTACAGTGAACATCTTTGCACCTATATTGTTTGCAAAGATTCCCATATAATAAATTCTTGGTGTTGGGATACCAAGATCAGTTGGGATACTTTCAGTCACAACTAAATATGTTACATACAAAACAATATTAATACTTACCTCTCTTTATAAGAAATTTGAAGGTGGTTCTAGATTATTTCAGTGCCTCAACTGGATCAGAATCCTGGATATGAGTCTCTGCAACTCTCTTGTCGTTCTCATGGTGTCAAGCTGGCTATAGCAGGCATCTTATCCACACACAGCAGCCTCTCAATCTGGAAGCAAGTAGGAGATGAGAGTGACAAAATGAGCTCTTTTTGTTGTGACATATGCTTTTTACCAGTAAAGAAGTCCCCAGCAGACACTCTCTTATCTCTCTTTGGGCAGAACTGGGTCTTGTGTCTAGTTCTACCTATAGAGAAGCTGGAAGAGATACGAGAGGCAGTTACAAGATTAGAGTTGAGAGTATTGGGAGTGGCCAACCAGCAGCTCAAGCTGACTGCCTGTGGTTGTGCAGTATACAATTCTAGGGGCACTGTTCATACCATGAGTATCACAAATTTCTGGTAAAGGCCATAAAATATCTTGAAGAAGGACCACTTTTTCTTGTCCACATAAAGTTCTCATGTTTTTAGAGTAGGCGGATAACTATACATGAACAGGAGGGGGAGGCTCTGAGAAAAAGGGAGATCTGGAAAATCTCACACCCCAGAGACCACCCAAAACATGCGTGCTAGATAGGAGCAGAGAGGAAGAGAAATACCTATGCAAGAAGGAGCGCACCTGAAGATACCCAGTATTGCTCACTCTGCAGTTAACCTGTCAGAAGGTAGCTTAGCTGCGTGCTGCTAAGGAGGGAAAGGAGGCAAAGGAGAAATTCCTAAGTGATACACAGGCCAGGCGCAGTGAGTATAGATGTGACCACTATACAACCTTCCTGGGGTGGTGGGAATGCACAACACAGCCCTTAGGTAGAATTCATACCTAACACCAGGCCCGGCACATCAACTGACAGTAAGGGAGAATCCCACTACCCTGGGGCGGGAACCAGGTAGGGAAAAGCAGGGATGCAAGGCAGAAGCAGAAAAACTGGATAAAGAGAAAAGTAGGAGACTTAAGACAGAGGTGGGAACTTCAAGAAAGAGTCCATTATAATGAAATCCTGAACACAGAACTCGTGGGTCTGCTGGCTCATTCTCTTCCAGCAGCTCGCTCTATGTCGTCTTTCAGAGTGTACTGTCCCTTTAAATAAACACCGCTACTGCTGGGAGGCTCTTTCCCTGCAGTATCAGCCGCTCCTCTTTTGGAGTACACTCATTTTTTTTTCCACAATAAACTCTTTGCTTCCTGTTTCTCTTCAATAAAGCCCTCTGCTATCTCTGAACTGTCTCTTGGCTGAAATCTTTCTCCCAAAACGACTAAGAACTCAGGATTACCAAATTTCTCAGTAACAATATGAGTTAGCAGTGGCCTCAGAGCAGCCTCTGCCACAAACTCTATGGATAATTCCAGACTGCCATCCTAAAATCTTAAAACCCTACCCACTACCACCAACAGCATATGAGACTATGAGCTGTCTTCTCCATACAGTTGTCAGCATTGTTATCAATCTGTGAAAAAAAGTTTTAAATTACATACTTTAATTATTCACGAGGCACATATGTCCTTACATTAATTGGCTATGGGTGTTTCTTCTATGGTTTGCCAATTTATATATTCTGATCCTCTACTCTTTGAGTTTCTATTTCAGCATTCCAGGGGACATCATTTATTCTGATTCCTGTCTCCAGCCTCTTCGTTCAAGGTTACATGACAATTATTTATTTATTTAAACTGCAAGTTGCTTTGAAAGGTAAACTGTTAAGTTTCTGAGAATAGTAAACTATTTGGCCATTTGTGGAATGAAATAGAGTTCCTAGAAAAGAGGTGAGGTTAGGAGGAGAAAATAAATATGGAGGGGAGGAAGCTTGAATATGTCCAACATCCCCGCTGCCCCCATTCATCACCCCACAGTATCTGTCCCTCCTGAGCTAAGCAGAAATTGCCACTAACAGCAGCCAGATATGGGGAGAGCCTCCGGTTCAGGTGGAGCTCGACAGACAGTAGATGCGAGAAGTTCTCCCCTCTGGACTTGATGAATCCTAGAGACAAGCATGTGAAAACCCAGAAAAGAAGACCAAAAGGTCAGGAATGCTGAGAAGAGCTTGTGTAGGCTTGATGCATGGACAAAGTGGTGGGGAAAGTTGGTTTCATCCTACGTCACATGCCTGCTCTCCACATGCTCTCCGCAGAAGTGAGAAGAACAGATAAGTTGAAACTTTCCTTCTCTAGCTGACTCCAACTGGGAAAACCAAAGCCTTTTATCCAGCCCTCTATGCTTCTTCTGCCCTCTGGAACTCAAGTCTTTCACCAGCAAAGTATCTTAATTAGATCCGTTTCTCCCAACGTTTGTCTTCCTTGCTTTAACTGAAACCTGCCATGTCCTTAATATATACCCTGCAGCTCTCACAAAGGAAGCCTGCTTTCCTCTCACACCTCAGCTCCTGTGAGCTGGAATAGGAAATCTTTCTGAAGGCTCAGTGATGCTTCTGGATCAGTTCTCTTTCCTTCTCCCTCAAAAATCCAGCTCGATTCAAGCGCATGCACCAGACTATGCTATTCCCTACCCCTCTTTTTGTCAACTACCAATTTTGTCTATTTTGGCTTTTGCCCTTGTCTCAATGGCTTCTTTTTTACCACCTTCCTGTTATTATTCGTATGCCTTGAGTATCCCCATGGAGGTTGTACAGAATCTCAAGCCTCCACCTATTGTTTTTAAGCTTAATCACCCATTTGCGGTCATACCTAGACCTCATCTTCACAAATAACTACACTTCCTCTCAAATCTTGATGTGGGCATCCCGGGAATGAGAAACTCAGCCCCTCTGTCTTGACAGCACTACTCTTACAAAGTTATTGAAGGAAAGTTAGAGGTTCAACAAATGTTTCACAAGACAAACACCCTGACTTCTCTCTCACTCTTTTTTTTTTTTTTTTTTTTTTTTTGAGATGGAGTCTCACTCTTGTTGCTCAGCCTGGATTGCAATGGCATGATCTCGGCTCACCTCAACCTCTGCCTCCCGGGTTCAAGCGATTCTCCTGCCTCAGCCTTCTGAGTAGCTAGGATTACAGGCATGCGCCACCACGCCCAGCTAATTTTGTATTTTTAGTAGAGATGGGGTTTCTCCATGTTGGCCAGCTGGTCTCAAACTCCCGACCTCAGGTGATTTGCCCACCTCGGCCTCCCAAAGTGCTGAGATTACAGGCATGAGCCACCACGCCGGGCCCTTGACTTCTTTTAAATGTAATTTATTAGCACTTTTTTAAAAGAGCTGTTTTGCACTTCAAGAATTTATAACCCCACATTCCACCTCCCCTCTCGTAATGAGAATCACCAGATTTCCTATACTCCTCCTTTTCCGAACGCAAGCCAGTTTTCAGAGATCAAGGTTATAATGGCACATATGGGAAAGTCAGGTGTGGTGGCTATGATCTGCAGGTGATGAGCATGCCCCTGCTTTGTTGCTGCAAAGAAGTTCTTGAAAGTCCTATTCTGAAATTTTGAAATTCTTCAAATTTTTAATATTATTTTCTCTAGTGACCACTATTTCTGCAATTTTTAACTCCATTTTTACTCAAAGCCCTAGCATTAATGCCACTCTTTTGTTTCTGCTTATGCATTCTTCCTTACCCAGCTGAGATTTTATGGTTTGTCGCTATACTCTCTTCTTCACCTTCACTCCTAACTTTCTCTTTTCTATCATACTTGGACTTTAAAAATCCACCCTGGTGAAATCTCAATAGCTGTGTGGTTCACCATAGCTGTACCCAAGCAACAGAACATGACTGGAGAAAAAGATTTTCTCGTCTTTTAGTGCATGACCACAAACCTCAAATAGACACGTAGCACTGATTTAGCAAGCCTAGTATATGATCCAAATGAGTTGAGTTTCCTTCTTTCTGAGATAATTTGAAAGCTTTTATCTCACCCTTCCTTTTTGTCTCACTCTTACTGATGCCTTGCTTCTAATTTCACTGAAAAAATAGTACTTACCAGACAACAGCTACATCATCTTCCCAGACCAAATTTAGCAACCTTCTTATACATATTCCTGCCTTCCTTTTGGTTATAATGGAAGAAAGACCCCTCATAAATTGGGGGAATAAATGCCAGGTGGGTGGCTTCAGGAGCTCTATTAGTGCTAACAGTGATTTCAGCTGTCTGCAGCACTAAAGGGGTGATTCCTGTAAGTATACTAGAAGAACCTGGAGGACAACTTTCAACTCAGTATCCCTTACAGATTATCAAAGGCTCAATTAGGAAAGAACTTAAAATGTAGGGGGGATTGCCCAGAGAATTTGCACCTGTGCATGTATTCATCCAGATACACGAAAATCTATTCTTGAATTAACCAGACCTGTGCAAAGTTTTGTGGCTAGCTGCACAATTACATCTGTCCACTTTCATAAAAATGAGTTTTGGTGCTTTACCACCAACATAAACTGAGTGATGTGACAAGAACACCATCATAAAATTTTCTGCTATATTTACTTAAAGGAGGAGTGGGGAGGCAGCATTTACTTCCTGCAATTGTTTTAATGTGTTCTTTCATTTCTTCCATTATTTTTTCATTTCCCCTGCATGATTGCTTTCAGGACAAACGGTATAAAATCTCTTATTTTGAAAAGAAAAACCTTTCTTTGTCCACCCATTCCCCCACCAAATACTCCTTCATTTTTCTGCTCTATATAAAGCAAAAATCTTTAAAACTAATTTTTCTACTTGCTGTTTCTATTTCCTCTCCATCTGTTCTCTTAAACTCACCCCAATCAAAATCGTATCCACATACTTCCAATGCAAGTGTTCTTGTCAATGTCACCAGTGACTATAACCTCCACTTGACCAATACAATGGTCAATTCTGAAGGAAATCAAAACATTTTACCCCAACATATATTTCTGTGACATATATTGAAAAGGCTGTCGCAGGGCCAGCAGACTCAGGTGGGGGAAATTTGCATCTATAGTGAATCTCTCTTAGGGCAGCCAGGCCTTCCTGTTCTAGACCATTTCTGGATCTAGAAAAGATTAACTGAGAATCTGGAAAGAAGTATTTACCATCTATTCTCTCTGAGGACTACTACCTATGAGGCTTCATCTATATAACAAGGCCACCTATGCTAGCCAAGCCTCTTCCTTTCTCCCTCCTATGAAATGTCTTGCCATTGAAACCTGTTTGGGCCATGCTCTAATTCCCCATTCTTTCCAGAACCTTGAGATTCTATATGAGCTTCTTCACCTCCCCACAGAGGTGGGTCTTCATTCTGAAGTCTCCTATGCATACAAATAAATTTGTATGCCTTTTCTCCTGTTAATCTATCTGCCTCATATCAACAATTTTCAAATAACTTTGAGGGGGCCCAAGGGTCTTAGTTCTTAGTTTTCAACTTGCTCTATGGTTGCCCACTTCCTCCAAATTTTAAGTTGCCACAGGATCTCAGTCATAGGGCCTCTTCCCTTCACTATCCACATGCACTAATTTCCTTTGGCCCCATACTTTAAAGAGAATGTACTTATTGATGATTTCCAAGTATATATCTCTAGCTTTGATCTCCCTCCTGACCTTCAAACTCAGGTAATCATCTGTCTCTATCACAAGTCCACTTAGACGTCTAATTGGCATTTCAAACTTACTATCTCAAACCTTTAAGAAGTTTCTTCCTTCCCAATTTTCCCCCATCTCCCCATCAATGGCATCTCTGTCTTCCAGAGTCTCAAGCCAAAATCTTTAGGTCATCCCCGACACTTCTCTTTCTCATCTATGCCACACCCAATTTCTTGGCTCTATATACAAAGAATATTCAGAATCCAACCACCTGGCCTGCTACCTCTTTGATCTAAGCCAACATGTCCTCTTGTCAGATTATTTTTCTAGAACCATAACTGATCTGCCTGTTTGCACTTACTCCCTTAAGTATAATCTCAACACAGCAGACAAGGTGATCCTTTTAGAGTATAAGTTAGATCATATCATTTCCTTATCTAACCCTTCCAAATGACTTTTTATGTAATTCAGAACGAAGTCTTTCACTCTCCTTCTCTACATCCTCACTGGTCTTATTACTGTTCAAAGTAGACACCAGGCATGTTCTTACCTCAAGGCCTTTGTACTTGCTTTTTCCTTGGACTGGAAAGATTTTTGCCTTAAGAACCACATAATTTAATCCCTCGTGTTTTTCAGCATGGGTTGAAAACCTGTTATATCATCAGAGAAACCTTCGCTAACTACCAGTTCCTTATCTACCCATCCTCCTCTCTCCCATTTCTCTGCCTTTCTTTTTATTTATCTATTTATTTATTTATTTATTTATTTATTTGAGACAGAGTATTGTTCTGTTGCCCAGGCTGGAGTGCAGTGGTGCAATCTCGGCTCACTGCAACCTCTGCCTCCTGGGTTCAAGCGATTCTCCTGCCTCAGCCTCCCTAGTAGCTGGGATTACCAGCACGCACCACTATGTTTGGCTAATTTTTGTATTTTTAGTAGAGATGGGGTTTCACCATGTTGGCCAGGGTGGTCTTGAACTCCTGACCTCAAGTGATCCACCCGCCCTGGCCTCCCAAAGTGCTAGGATTACAGGCGTGAGCCACCGCGCCCAGTCCCTTTCTTTTTTCTTCATAGGCTTATCACCATTTGACACACACAAACTTTTTTTATCTGCTGCTTTGTAATAGAATATAAACTTCATGAGAGCAGGAACTCCTTGCTTTTGTTCACTGTCATATCCCCAACATGCAAAACAGTGCTTGACATATATAGTAGACACTTAAATATATTTTTGGAATGAATGAATCACATAGTATCCCTTTATAAGCATCCAAGAGAGAAATTTTTCTGTGTACACACATTAGCATCACTCTTTCCATTGGCTTCTAGCATTGGAAACTCAAATTTGGGATCTCCTTTCAACCTCAATCCCAATTTCATCCCTCGTTTTTATTTTCTTTTATGTCATGACTTTTCCATTAACTTTTTAATTAACTTTCTTTTTACTTTATAATTTTGTAATATTAATTTTTGTTACCTCCCTTTATTCCATCCATTAGATTTATAAAAGATCAGCAAGCATGTAACATGTTTTATGGTTAACAAATGAGAGAACCATTAAAATCTGTTCATTTTTATTTT
Organism: Pongo pygmaeus; assembly: GCF_028885625.2. Taxonomy (NCBI): domain Eukaryota; kingdom Metazoa; phylum Chordata; class Mammalia; order Primates; family Hominidae; genus Pongo; species Pongo pygmaeus. Next base: position 108,928,151 of record NC_072384.2, on the reverse strand, counting down.
GTGATATGCAGAAATTCCAAGAGAACTCTTCAAATCACTCATAAGATCCCTTTAAAAACCTGCCAAAAAGTTTTTAAAATAATGAAATTAGAGTTAACTTATGTAATTTGGTTTATTTCTGCAAAGATCATGGAAAGACCACTTTTAGGGCAGTGTATCTAAACCGTATAGAAATATCAAATTCCATAAATGATCATTTTTCATTAGCTGGAATAATTGCTAATGGTCTCTTATTAGTATTTTCTGTTAATATATTTTAATAATAATGTCAGAGATAAGAGAAAGGTTTTTTCATGAAGAGACACATACACATTTACATTCCAATATTTAAAAAATTATTTCTAATTAGGCTTTACTTATTATCTGGTATGTTTTGTTTTTATTTCTTGCAGGGTAGAGGGTTTTTGGTGGTCGGAGGAGATAACGTATTTGCAAATATGTTCTTTTGTTATTTTTGAGTGAAAAGAACATTGTATTCATCAAACAACTGGTTATTGACTTGATTCAATATTCCTGCCACATTTCAGTCAGTTGATAAATAAACTTCTTTGTAAGTCCTTGAAAATTAGACTTTAATGTGAAATGTATTGAAAATGCGGCTGAAGAACAAACAGTCAAAAGAAGAATTATTCTAGAAATGGAAGGTAAGTGGTCATATAAAAGAAACAAAACAAAAGAGGAAATAAAGAATAATTTTTTAAAAATAAGAATTATTCATCAAACAAGCTCCATGAATGATCACGGACCACACTGTAGTATAAAATTATACTCCTGAGTGTATATGTATGTATATGTGTACACAAAGCAAAATACAATAAATAAATTATATACATGTTGTATTAGTCAGCTCAGGCTGCCAAAACAAAATACCATAGACTGGGTGGCTTAAGCAATGGAAATTTATTTTCTCACAGCTCTGGAGGCTGAAATTTCAACATCAGGTTGCCAGCCTGGTTGGGCACTGGTGAGGGCTCTCTCCCTGGCTTGCAGATGGCTGCCTTCTTTCTGTGTCTTCACACAGTGGAGAGAGAGCAAGAATTAGTACCAAGGTAATGGGGCACTGCTGTAAAGATACCCAAAATGTGGAAGCAACTTTGGAACTAGGCAACAGAAAGAGGTTGGAACAGTTTGGAAGGCTCAGAAGAAGATAGAAAAATGTGGGAAAGTTTGGGACTTCCTAGAGACTTGGAGGGCTCAGGAAACAGAAAGATGTAGGAAAGTTTGGAATTTCCTAGAGACATGTTGAATGGCTTTGACCAAAACGCTGACAGTGATATGCACAATGAGGTCCAGGCTGAGGTGGTCTCAGATGGAGATGAGGAACTTGTTGGGAACTGGAGTAAAGGTCACTCTTGCTATGCTTTAGCAAAGACACTGGTTGCATTTTGCCCCTGTCCTAGAGATCTGTAGGACTTTGAATATGAGAGATGATTTAGGGTATCTGGCAGAAGAAATTTCTAAGCAACAAAGCATTCAAGAGGAAGCACAGCATAAAGTTTGGAAAATTTGCAGCCTGATGATGTGATAGGAAAAAAAAAAAAAAAAACATTTTCTGGGGAGAAATTCAAGTCAACTGCAGAAATTTGCATAAATACCAAGGAGCCAAATGTTAATACCAAGACAGTGGGGAAAATGTCTCCAGGGCATGTCAGAGACATTCACAGCAGCCCCTCCCATCACAGGCCCAGAGGCCTAAGAGGGAAAAATTGTTTCCTGGGCCGGGCCTAGGGGCTTCCTGCTTTATGCAGTCTCAGGACATGGTGCCCTGCATCCTAGCTGCTTCAGCACCAGCCATGGTTAAAAGGGGCCAAGATATAGTTCAGGCCATGGCTTCAGAGGGTGCAAGCCATAAGCCTTGGCATCTCCCATGTGGTGTTGAGCCTATGGGTATACAGAAGTCAAGAATTAAGGTTTGGGAACCTCAACCTAGATTTCAGAGAATGTATAAAAATGCCTGGATGTCTAGGCAGAAGTTTGCTGCAGGGGCAGAGCCCTCATGGAGAACCTCTGCTAGGGAAGTGTGGAAGGAAAATGTGAAGTTCGAAACCCCACACAGAGTCCCCACTAGGGCACTGCCTAGTAGAGCTGTGAGAAGAGGGCCACCATCCTCCGGAACACAGAATGGTAGATCCACCAACAGCTTGCACTATGTGTCTGGAAAAGCCACAGGCACTGAACAACAGCCCATGAAAGCAGCTAGGAGGGGACCTGTACCCTGCAAAGCCACAGGGGTGGAGCTGCCCCAGGCCATGGGAACCCACCTCTTACATCAGCATAACCTGGATGCTGGAGACATGGAGTCAAAGGAGATCATTTTGGAATATTAAGGTTTAATGAATGCGCTATTGGATTTTGGACTTGCATAGGTCCTGTAGCCCCTTTGTTTTGGCCAATTTCTCCCATTTGGAATGAGTGTATTTACCCAATGCCTGTGTTCTCATTGTATCTAAGACGTAACTAACTTGCTTTTGATTTTACAGGCTCATAGGCAAAAGGTACTTGCTTTGTCTCAGATGAGACTTTGGACTTGGACTTTCAGGTTTATGCCAGAATGAGTTAAGACTTTGGAGGAGTGTTAAAAAGGCATAAATGTGTTTTGAAATGTGAGGACATGAGACTTGGGAGGGGCCAGGGGTGGAATGATATGGTTTGGCTGTGTCTCCACCCAAAATCTCATCTTGAATTATAATCCGTATAATCCCCATAATCTCCACAGCTCCAGGGCAGGTCCAGGTGGAGGTAATTAGATCATGGAAGCAGTTTCCCCCATGCTGTCCTCATGACACTGAGTCTCATGAGATCTGATGGTTTCCTAAGCATCTGGCATTTCCCCTGCTTGCACTCACCATGTCCTGCTGCCCTGTGAAGGTGCCTGATTCCCCTTTCCCTTCTGCCATGATTGTAAGTTTCCTTAGGCCTCCCCAGCCATTTGGAACTGTGAGTCAATTAAACTTCTTTCCTTTATAAATTACCCAGTTTCAGGTATTTCTCCATAGCAGTGTGAGAATGGACTAATACAGTAAATATAAACCAATTCTTTTAAGTAAATATAAAGTAAATATAAACCAATACTTATAAGGGCACTAATTCCATTATGGGGGCCCCACACTTATGATTTCATCTAACTCTAATAACTGCCCAAAGGCCCCATCTCCAAATACCATCACATTGGGGGTTAGGGTTTCAACATATGAATTTGGGAGTACACATTTTGTTCACAACACGTCAACTGTGAATTTCTTATTTTAAAAATAAAATGTCAAAATTTAACATGTTTATTTCAAAGGTCTTTTAGAACTGTGTTACACTGCGTTTCACTTTGTGATAGGCAGAATTTTAAGAAGGCCCCCATGGTGGTTAATATTGAGTGTCAACTTGATTGGATTGAAGGATGCAAAGTGTTGTTCCTGGGTATGTCTCTGAGGGTGTTGCCAAAGGAGATTAACATTTAAGTCAGTGGACTGGGAGAGGTAGACCTACCCTCAATCTGGGTGGGCACATTCTAATCAGCTGCCAGCATGGCTAGAATGAAAGAGGCAGAGGAACGTGGAAGGACAAGACTGACTGTGTCTTCTGGCCTACATCTTTCTCCTACATCCAGGAAGCTGTATCTTTCCCGCATTCAACATCAGACTCCAAGTTCTTCAGCTTTTGGACTCTTGGACCTACACCAATGGTTTGCCAAGTGCTCTTGGGTCTTTGGCTACAGACTAAAGGCTGCACTGTCAGTTTCCCTACTTTTGAGGTTTTGGGACTCCGACTGGCTACCTTGCTCCTCAGCTTGCAGATGGCCTATTGTGGGACTTCACCTTGTGGCTGTGTGAGTCAATACTCTTCAATAAACTCCCCTTCATATATACATCTATCCTATTCGTCCTGTTCCTCTAGAGAACCCTGACTAATTCAGCCCCCAAGATTCCCACCTACTCTTGCCCTCACCCAATATAATCCCCTCCCTTTGAGTGTAGGTAGAACCTCTGAACATGATGGGATTTCACTCCCATGACTAGGTTAGTAATCAGTTGACTTTCAAGTAATAAAATGGGAGATTATCCTGGGTGGGTATGATCTAATCAGAAAAGCCTTTCAAAGAAGGTGAGGTGTCAGAAAGATGCTCTCCTTCTGACCTCTAAGAAGAAGTAAACTTCACTGAGTTTTAAAGCTGCAAGGAAATATATACTTCCCCATGAACATGGAAGAGGGCTCAGTCTCTAGGTAAGAATCCAGGGCCTCCTGCAACACCTTGATTGTAGCCTTGTGAGATGCCCTGAGGCAGGGAACCCAGTTAAGCCATAACTGGATTCCTGATTCTCAGAAACTATGAGATAATGAATGTGTATTTTTTTTGTTTGGTTTAGTTTGGTTTTTGAGATGGAGTCTCACTCTGTCACCCAGGCTGGAGTGCAGTGGCACAATCTCAGCTCACTGCAAGCTCCGCCTCCCAGGTTTATGCCATTCTCCTGCCTCAGCCTCCTGAGTAGTTGGGACTACAGGCACCTGACACCATGCCCAGCTAATTTTTTTGTATTTTTAGTAGAGATGGGGTTTACCATATTAGCCAGGATGGTCTCAATCTCCTGACCTCATGATCTGCCCGCCTCGGCCTCCCAAAGTGTTGGGATTACAGGCGTAAGCCTCTGCACCCGGCCATGAATGTGTATTGTTTTAATTCCCTAAATTTGTGATAATTTGCTATGAAACAATAGAAATCTAATACATGTGTTGAATTTGAACGTTAATTTGATAAGTGCAGCAGCCTAAAGATGAAGTTAAAATTTTTAACAGGTTATGGTTAGATAAGGGAAAAATAATTAGTACTGTGATAAAAAGTAATTTAAAGTTTAGATCAGCTATTGAATGGCATTCTATATATTTTCTGACTATTGATTAGGCAAAATAAAAATCATTGGCATATTTCCATTTTAAATTTTTAAATAATTTTTAAATGCTCACAGAAAGTAAAATATTTTAAAAGCCAATTAATAAATCACAATGTCTCTAATGAATTAGTATAGCAATAAACTCATTTTTAATGAATTCAAATGCATCATAGATTTTATTGAATATTGAGAAACTAAATAAAATAATTATAATAATTTTGTAAAATAGGACGTCAGGGTAGATACATTTTTCCAGAACTAAAAAAAAAAAAAAAAAAAAAAAAATAGCTATTTTTGCTGGTAGGAATTCTCTTTTGGTGGAATCTATATTCGGATTCTTACCTGGTGGAGGGTCAACCCCCAAAATGGCAGGCTTGCCAGACTGAATGAATTACAATCCTAGCTCTGATTTAAAGATTATAACTTTTAACAGGTCTCCCTTCCAACAGAGTTAGTTTTAGAATCAAGTAATTATGCATAATTCCATGCATCTGACAGACATTACACCATATAAAAGCTTTTACTCTCTAGAGGGCTAGAGTCAATTAGGATCAACAAGGAAGTTAAATTTGACAGGCTTCCTAGATTCCAGCTGTGACCTAATCACAGGTATTTTTAAGGGTCCAGCTCTCACATTTCTCAAAATAGTTCTAAGAAATGTCTCCTGCTGAATACATTCATTTTAAGACAGGCTAAGAACCAATGACACACAAAGAAAATTCTAGAGAAGACACTAGTTATAAAATAGAACTATGACTCTGACTTTCCCATTTTAAATTTCCCTTCTTACCTTTGCTCCTTTCCTATCTTCATCGTGGATATTTATGGATTTGCATGTGAAAATAGTTCTTTATCATTCATTCCCAAGTATATACAGGTACGTGTGTTTTGCAACACTTCATATACTTGTGATTATTTAATTAATCATTTGTAAATATTTACTTATCATCCATCTTTTCTTCTCCAGGACTCAAACAGGTCTGCATCTGTAGTGTCTGCCACAGTTTCCCCAGTGCCAAACACAACACCCAGCACAGAGGAGATACTGTATAAAGACTGGTTTATAGACTAGTCTTTTTTGTTTGTTTGTTTTGTTTTTGAGGCGGAGTTTTTGCTCTTGTTGCCCAGGCTGGAGTGCAATGGCGCGATCTCAGCTCACCACAACTCCGCCTCCCGGGTTCAAGCGACTCTCCTGCCTCTGCCTCCCGAATAGCTGGGATTACAGGCGTGAGCCACCACGCCCGGCTAATTTTGCATTTTTAGTAGAGACGGCGTTTCTCCATGTTGGTCAGACTGGCCTCAAACTCCCGACCTCAGGTGATCCCCCCGCCTTGGCCTCCCAAAGTGTAGACTAGTCTTTAAGTACTGCTTTTATAAGGTTTGGTTTTCCATTCAGCCTTTCCTCGATTTCATCTCCATAAAAAATATCTGTTCGGGGGCAGTGGCTCACGCCTGTAATCCCAGCACTTTGGGAGGCCGAGGCAGGTGGATCACGAGGTCAGGAGATGGAGACCACCCTGGCTAACACGCTGAAACCCTTTCTCTACTAAAAATACAAAAATTAGCCGGGCGTGGTGGCGGGCGCCTGTAGTTCCAGCTACTCCGGAGGCTGAGGCAGGAGAACGGCGTAAACCCGGGAGGTGGAGCTTGCAGTGAGCCTAGATTGTGCCACTGCTCTCCAGCCTGGGCGGCAGAGGGAGACTCCGTCTCAAAAAAAAAAAAAAAAGAAAGAAAGAAAAATATCAGCAAATGAGAAGAAGCATAACAGTGATTTCCACTGGAACTCAAATTTTTCTAGGAGAGTAGTTCTTAACTAGGACCATTTCCTTTAAAATACTAATTCCCAGCTCCTATTAATCAAAATATCTTTGAGAGAGGTGGAGATTGGGATATAAGCAACAGAATGTTTTAAGCCTGAGATGATTTAGCTAGCATTGAGGACTATAGCTCTAAGCTGTGTTTCCCAAACTTCAACGTGCCTAGAATCACCTGGGGTGATGATTAAAAAGTCACATTTCCTAGTCTCATTGTTTAGCGCTAGATTAGATAAATATTTCGGTTCTCCTCTCCCTCCACACCTTTGCCATGTAAGTATGTGGTTCCTTTCCACTGTAAATGGGGCATACTCCCCCACTCCCTGATTTCTTTTGAGCCACATGACCTGGCCTGCTTTGGCTCATAGGATGTTACCAGATGTGGCAGAGGCACAGGCTTGAAAAGCACTTGTGTGATCAAGTCTGCACACTGGCACCTCTGCTATTACTGAAACTGCCTTTGCAAAAAATTATAACAGTGGGAAAATTATGACAGTGAAAGAGACCTGATCTAACCAATCTTCATCTTGCCTTTAAACTCCAAACTGCCCTTGATCATTCCTGGGCTTGGGCCAAGCTAACTGTAAGAGAAATTTAATTTACAGTTTAAATGATAACAGCTCTACCCCAAAATTAAACCACCTTTGTAAAACTAATGAAAGATCACCAGTTTAGGAGAATGAGAGGAGCCGGAATTCTGCTAAGATGTAGGCGCAAATGATTACCAGGCATTACCGCAGATGTCACAAGATTCACAACTTACTCCCAATTACTCCTGCAGATAACATCACTATTGTAGAACCCAAGATTGGCCTTTTGAAATGTCTTTTCAAGTTTTTGCATTTCTGATGACTGACTAGCCCCACTCAGGCCCAAGACTCTTGACTCAACTAGTTCTGTGGCCCCCACCCAGAAGTGGACTCAGTTCACAAGGACCATTCTCCACGCCGCTGTGATTGCATTCCCAAACATCAGCAACACCCATTTCTTTGCTTGCCAAACTATCCCTGAAAAACCCTGGCCTCTTAATTTCCAGAGATTGATTTGAGTAATAAACTCCAGTCCCCCGTTCAGCCAGCTGTGTGAATTAAACTCTTTCTCTATTGCGATTATCCTGTCTTGATAAATCAGCTCTATCCAGGCAGCAGGCAAGATGAACCCATCGGGCAGTTACATTACCATAAGAACAACATGCCTGGTTTAGCAAGCTGGTCTCAGGAGAAGAATGGGACACTGGAGCAGAGTCAAGTTAATCCAGCCAAACCCAACATTAATCAGCCACATCTCCTCCACCCCCAACCCCAGTGGGTGATAAAGCCCAGCCAAATCATCAGAGCTGCCAGCCAGTTAGCTTAGATCAGAAGGTCCCTGTCAACCTGCAGATATGTAAGCAAAATGCTGCCTGAAATTTATTGTTCATTTGTAATGTAAGTAATAGATAATCAATATAATCTACACAAGAAACTCTGATTTGGTGACTACTTTCAACTGGTTTCCTTTGTTTACGATTGATAGAAAGCTAACACAAACTCACTTAAAAATAAAAGAAAATGTTCCGAATTACAAAATGAATAAAAAAGGGAGTCAACACAGCTCCAGGAATGACAGATTCCAAGTATTTAGATGGTACTGTAGGAAATTTGACTCTCCAACAGAGATGCAGCTGGAGGCTGTCATCCTAAGTGAATTAACACAAACAGAAAACCAAATACCACATGTTCTCACTTATAAGTGGGAGCTAAACATGGGGCGCTTGTGGACACAAAGATGGCAACAATAGAAACTAAGGACTACTATGCAGGGAGGAAAGAAGGAAAACAAGGGTTGAAAACCTAACTATTTGAGTACTATGCTCAGTATCTGGGTGATGGGATAAATCATAACCCAAACTTCAGCATCATGTAATATACCCAGGTAACAAGTCTGCACTGATACCCCCTGAATCCAAAATAAAGGTTGAAATTATTAAAAAGAAGAAAGAAAAGAAAGAAAGAAAGAAAGAAAGAAAGAAAGAAAGAAAGAAAGAAAGAAAAAGAAGGAAAGAAGGAAGGAAGGAAGGAAAAGAAAGAAAGAAGGAAAGAAAGAAAGAAAGATCTCTCTGCACCTCTCTGTGTTGGCTTTCTTCTCACGGAGGATCTCTATAAGTGATGAAAAAGATGGCCACCAGGAGCTCCAGGTTTGAATTCTGCCAAATAATGCCATGCTAGGGAAAAGAAAATACTACTTTCAAGAGAGTTTTAAGAGAAGTCCAAATGCTATAATTTTCAATGGTTCTGAATCACCTAACAATTTCAGAACCGATTATTACAACGCTGATTAACCAGGCTAGTGTATTATGCCCATTCCTTAAGCTGGTGTGGCATTATTCAAAACAAGCCACATGGACTGAGTGTAGGAGGGCTGGTTCTGAAAAAAAAAAAAAAAAAAAATCTAGGTGCTGATACCGAAAGGAGAAACAAATGCTGAGCAGTCAAATATAAGGGGTCCACAGCAGTAAGTCTTGAAGTCTTGGTTGGGGATAGCACACCAGGTGGTTCTACTTTGTGGAACTCCAGGAGCATATTTTTAAAGATCATTATATAATGGATAGGATACTCCAACTTTTAGGAATACTCAGAAGAGCCATGATGAAGCCAGTTTAAAAAAAAATCACAAACTGTTTTATATGCCAAATTCATTAAGAAATTCTGGGAGTAATGATTAAAGATTTCAATCTAATCCCTGGGATTTTATGATTCAGGTGTTGGGATGCTCTAAATTCTTATTTCTTGGTCATATCTTAGGCTTTAGAGAGTTTATGTTTGTTTGTTGTTTTGTTTTTGTTTTGTCTCATTTTTTATTTGTTTTTGATTAGTTTTCGTGGACAGAGAGAGGATGGAGAGCCTCTTTATTATCCTGACCACTAACATGTAGTTTTGCTACATTTGGTAGGGCATCTTGTTTCTCTCTGCTTGACTCAGAATAACCACAAGTTGAAAATCAAGCACTAATGCCATTCAGAATGGAATTTCTATTGTAAGATCCGTGGGTTGAAATCCTGGAGTCACAAGCCTAACATACTAGTTCATTTCTTCATTCACTGGAGAAACTAGTTCTTCTGTTTCAATAAAAGGGTAAAACAGAAAAGAAGCAAAGAATAAACAACTCTCAGGTTAGATTAAATTCAATTAATAAATGGCTTCTCCACAGCAAACCCACATTGCCCAGCAGTAGCATTCACTTCCCTCCAGTTCTATTTTCTTCAATTCAAAGCTAGACACCAACCTAACTTTCTTCCTATCAAATGTCACTCAATCAAACCTTCTCTTGAATTGTACTTTTAAGTAGATGATGTCTCATTTAAGATTCAATAAAACAGATAATTTTGAAACAATTTTTATGATGCTTTTTAAAACAAAAAATAAATGAGACAATATAAATATCAGTGATTCACCTAAAATTATTATTCTCTAGAGCAATGACGCAGTGTTTCATCAAAAGTCCTTTTAACAGTTGAGTGGAACTAATCAGTGCTATATTCATTGTCATAACTGATAGGCAGCTGGGGCTATGGGACAGGTACAAGCTGCCAGATTCATGATTTATCTCTACTGTTGCATATTATTAATAAAAAGAGAATCATAGAGTCGACTCAGATTTGAGGGAAAGGGATTACACAAGGCTCAATTAACAGGAGTCAATACATAGTCATTTTCAAAAATATGGAACAGTAGACATATAGCAGTTACTATTCCATAGCAATTCTGAAATCTAAATGGACATATGTCACTAATTCCTCTAATGGACCCCTGTTCTGCTACCTAAGAGTGGTTTTTCATGGTTCTTTGCTTGACCCTTGGCTCCTGGCTTTGAACTCTGAGTTATTCTTCCTTTTCCATAAAAGATGGCCCATACTTCCAACGAAGTAACTGTCTGTCTACATTTCTTCCTGACAGTTGAGGTTCCAGAGGCCTCTGTTACTTTGCACCCATTAAGGTGATTCCTTGTGTTATAAAGTTCTAAGGATTCTGACAAATGGATAGTGTTATTTGTCCACCATTAAAATACCATACAGAATAGTTTCACCATCCCAACAAATCTCCTATGCCTCACCTATTTAATCCCGCCTACTCCACACACCCCTGGCAACCACGGATTTGCTTATTTTGTCTCCATAATTTTGTCTTTTCTAGAATGCCATATATATGGAATCCTTTTCAAACTTTTTTTTTACTTAGCAATATGTACTTTTTGACTTAGCAACATGCACTTAATATGCATTTAAGTATTTATCATAATTTTCCATGACTTGATAGCTCATTCATTTTTGGAATGACTAGTATTCCATTATAGGATATACCACAGTTTGGTTATCCACTCATCTACTGAATGAAATCTTGATTGATTCCAGTTTTTGGTGATTATCATAAAGCTTCTATAAACATCCACATGCAGCTTTTTGTGTGAATGTAGGTTTTTCAGATCATTAGGGTAAATAGCTAGGAGCACAACTGATAAATCATATGGCAACACAAGGTTTAGCTTTCTAAAAACTGTCAACTCTCTTGCAAAGCAGCTATAACATTTTGCACTCCCACCAGCAATGAAAGACAGTTCCCATTGCTCTGCATCCTCACATGCAATTGATATTATCATGTTTCTTAGATTTTAGCCATTCTAATAGGTGTAGAATTGTATATCATTGTTGTTTTAATTTTTATTTCCCTATTAACAAGTAATGTTGAACATCTTTTCATATGCTTACTTGCCATCTATATATCTTCTTCAGAGAGGTGTCTTTTCAGAACATTTTCCTATTTAAAAAATAGGGTTTTTTATTTTTATGTTGTCAAGTTTAAGAGTTTGTTGTACATTTTGGATACAAGTCCTTCAGCAGATATGAGTTTTAAAAGTATTTTTTTTCCTGTCTGAGTTAAAAGACAACTACATGAATGTCAGCAAAAATGATGAAATAGGAAGCCCTGGAGTCCTCTTCCCCCATGAACACACCATGAAATCTGTGTTCAATAATGAAACACAGATTCCTTTGGTGAAAAATCCAGAAACTGGTTGAGTGGCTCCCATACCCTAAGCAAGTGTGAAACCAGCCACATTGAATCCAGTAGGGAAATTTGAGATAGCTGCTCACCATAATTCCTATGCTCTCCTGAGCAAAATATGACCAGGAAAAAGACTCCCAAAATCCCTGCTTCACTCTGAGAAGGAAAAGAGACCACACATCAAACACTGCAACTTCCCTGCATATTCTTCAGAAGACTGGCTTTGGCTTGTGTTTCTTGGAGTGCTGACAGGAAGTGACATACTCTAGCTGCCTGGTGACTGGTGATATCAGAGATAGTAGTTTGAGTGGACAATCACCATAGCCTATATCCCCAGGCACATAGAGCAAGCAAACAAAAGGTACACCTCCCAGCTTTCCCCTGAAGGGAGAAAGAGTTGGATCACACATCCCTTGCTCCAACTTTTCCAGCAGGTGCACAAAGGGCTTACTTCTGTATTACCTGTTTTGGAGTACTGATGTATCCAGCATACTCTAGCCACCTGGGGTCCAGTGAGATTAGAGATGGTGGCTCAAGCTAGCGGTAATAATATTCCCTCCCCATGGCTCAGCACATAGTAAGTGGATTAAAAATCTCAGCTCTCAACTTTTTCCTGGAGAGAGAAGGAGATGGTCTATGTACCCAACATCCCAAATTTTCCAGGAGCTGTCTGAGGAACTGGCTTCAATCTCACTTGGCTGGACACACTGATGGGACCCAACATACCTTTGACTCCTGGGAGATGCTAAGAACAAAGAGCAAGTTGAACTAACATGAAGATACAAACATCCCCAGGATCTCTGGTTGGGTTGCTTGGTGACTTCTCCCATACAAGTCCAGTTCATAAAGACTGGGAGAAGTCATAAAGAGTGTGTATTAGAGATATATCTAATGTGCAGATAACAACACAAAGAGTCAAAGAAAATGAAGAAATAGAAAAATATTTCCCCAAAAAAGGAACAAAAATATCTTCTGAAACCAACCCCAATGAAATGGAAATATATAATTCATCATATAGAGAATTCAAAATAATGGCCATAAAGATGCTCAAAGAGATCATGAGAGCAATGCATGAACAAAGTAAAAATCTTAATAAAGAGAAAATAGTTTTAAATATCAAAAATCTTGGAACTAAAGAATACAATAACTTAATAAAAAAATTTACTAGAGGGGGTTCAGCAGCAGACTAGAAAGAGCAGAAGAAAAAAATCAGTGAGACTGAAGACAGCTTATTGGAAATTATCCAGTCAGAGAAGCAAAAAGAAAAAAGGATTTGAAAGTATAAATAAATCTCAATGGGCTTATGGGACACCGTTAGGTGGATCAATATATGCACTTAGGGACACCCAGAAGTAAAAGGTATGGGGGAAAGATTATGTTTAAATAAATAATAGCTGAAAATTCCCCAAATGAGAGGGAGGTGGGGAATGTACATCCAGATCCAGGAGGCCCAATATATCTTACATAAGAAGAAGCCAAAGAAATCCACACCAAGACACATTATATCAAATTGTCGAAAGTCAGACAAAGAGAGAATTTTGAAACCAGCAAATAAAAAATGATTTGTCACATATAAGGAAATGTCAGTGAGACTATTAGTGGATTTCTTGCAAAACTTTGCAAGCCAGAAGAGAGTGAAATGATATTTTTCAAATGCTGTAAGAAAAAACTGCCAACCAACTGTCCTTCAAAATGAAAGAGATACTTTCCCAAACAAAATCTGCAGGAGGTCATCACCACTAGACATAAATGGATAAAGAAAAGATGATCTGGATGGCCGGGTGTGGTGGCTCATGCCTGTAATCCCAGCACTTTGGGAGGCCAAGGCAGGCAGATCATGAGGTCAGGAGTTCGAGACCAGCCTGGCCAACGTGGTGAAACCCTGTCTCTACTAAAAAATACAAAAATTAGCCGGATGTGGTGGTAAGCGCCTGTAATCCCAGCTACTCGGGAGGCTGAGACAGGAGAATTGCTTGTACCCGGGAGGCAGAGGTTGCACTGAGCCGAGATCTCACCACTGCACTCCAGCCTGGGGAACAGAGGAAGACTCTGTCTTAAAAAAAAAAAAAAAAAAAAAAAAAAAAAACATGATCTGGGCTGGGCACAGTGGCTCACACCTGTAATCCCAGCACTTTGGGAGGCCAAGACATGTGGATCACGAGGTCAGGATATCGAGACCATCTCCTGGCCAACATGGTGAAACCCTGTCTCTACTAAAAATACAAAAATTAGTTGGGTGTGGTGGTGGGTGCCTGTAATTCCAGCTACTCGGGAGGCTGAGGCAGGAGAATGACTTGAACCCGGGAGGTGGAGAATGCAGTGAGCCGAGATTGCGCTACTGTACTCCAGCCTGGTGACAGAGCAAGACTCTATCTAGGAAAGAAGAAAGGAAAGAAAGAAAGGAGAAGAGAGGAGGAAAGGCAGAAAAAGAAAGAAAGAAGGAAAGAAAGAAAGAAAGAAAGAAAGAAAGAAAGAAAGAAAGAAAGAAAGAAAGAAAGAAAGAAAGAAAGAAAGGAAGAAAGAAAAGAAAGGGAGAAAGAAAGAGGGAGGGAGGGAGGGGAGGAAGGAAGGAAGGAAAGAATCTGTACATACAATGAAATATTACTCAGCCTTAAAAAATAGAGAAATCCTGCATTATGTGACAACATGGATGGACCTAGAGGACATTATGCTAAGGGAAATAAGCCATTTACAGAAAGATAAATACTGTATGATCTCACATATGTGAAACCTAAAATAGTTAAACTTGTAGAAGCAGAGAGTAGAATGGTGGTTGACAGTGGCTGGTGGAGAGGGAAAATTGGAAGTTGCTATTTAAAGATATAAGGTTTCATTTATGCATAATGAATGAGTTTTAGAGATTTGCTGTATAATATTATACATATAATTAACATTACTGTATTGTACATTTAAAATTTGTTAAATATAAAAATATGTTAAATTTAAAACACAACAGAAGAAGGCAATTATAAATACTAGTTTATAAGCCTAAATGTTAAAGATATAGTGGGTATAAAATTAGTAGCACAAGTGAGGAGGAAATTGAGCTATATTTGAGCAAACATTTTATATATTATTGAAATAAAGTTGATGTTAAACTGAGCTAGATTGTTTTAAGTTGGGATTTTAATTATAACCACCATAGCAATCACCTAGGAAATAACTAAAAATATATATAGTAAAAGAAACAACAAGGGGACTCAATGAAATATAAATCCTCTGTATAATACCGAAAAAGGCAAAAATAGAGAAACATTGGAACAACGAAGATATAAGACATATAGAAAACAAATAGCACAATGGCAGACATGAATCCTGCCTACTGCATGTATGACGGTGGTCCCATAAGATTATAATATATTTTTACTGTGCCATTTCTATGTTTATGTTTAGACAGACAAATACCTACCATTGTGTTATAATTGCCTACAGTATTCAGTAGAGGAACAGGCTGTACAGGTTTATAGCCTAGGAGCAATAGGCTATACCATACAATCTAGGTATGCAGTATGCTATAACATCTAGTTTTGTGTGAGTATGCTCTATGATATTCACACAAGGATGATTGCCTAATGATGCATTTCTCAGAATATATTGTTGTCAGTTGATGCATAACTGCATATTACCTTGTGTTGAAAGACAGTATGGTATAGTGTTTAATAGCACATTTTATGAATTTAGACTGGTTTGTATTCTTCTGGCTGTGTGTTATAGGGAAGGATTACTGACCTCTCTGTTCCTCATATTTTCTAATCAGTAAAACAAAAATAATGATGATACCTATTTCATGGGGTTGTTGGTGAATTTAGAAAGTTAAATTTGAAAACTTTGAACAGAGACTGACATACAGTATGCCCTTAATAAAAGTTTTCTACTCCTAGTTACCTATTATTAAGCCCTGAATTAGGGTTCTTCAGAGAAATACACACACACACACACACACACACACACACACACACCCCACACATCTGAAGAGACTTATTATAAGGAATTATAAGGAGTTGGGTCACTTGATTATGGAAGCTAAGTCCCAAGCTCTGCAGGGTGAGTTAATAAGTAGGAAGTGCAGGAAAGCCAGTGATGTAGCTCCAGTCTGAAGGTTAGGAGGCTTAAAATTGAGGAAGCGCCAATGTTTCAGTTCGTCTGAAGGAAGGAAGAATTATCTCTTACTCTGTGGAAAGGTCAGCTTCTTTTCGCTATTCGAGACTTCAATTGATTGGATGAGGCCCACTCACATTAGAGAGGACAATCAGCTTTACTCCAATCTCTCTGATTAAACCATTAATCTCACCCAAAACACCCTCACAGAAACACCTAGAATAATGTTTGACCAAATATACAGGCACCCCATAGCCAGTCAAGTTGAAATATACAATTAACCATCACAAGACCTTGGACTGACCTTTACTTTGAGCAAAAATAGAACTACTCCTCCATTTATCAGAGAGACTTCTCCCCAGTCACTCTCCTGAGGTTTCTTTCCTGTTAGTAGACAACTTTTTTATAGGATCTCTTCGGTTTCTGCACAGCTTACAAGCAGAGGCACTGACATTTTGTTCTAGGATATCTTTTCAAAGATTCTGCATGGCAAACAGCCTTGGAAGATAAGATAATGTCTCCATCTGGACCACAGGGCTGATATGCCTACTGTTTGTTATAAAAGATTTGAGCTGGGCCAGGCTCAGTGGTGCACGCCTGTAATTCCAGCACTTTGGGAGGCTGAGGTGGGTGGATCCCCTGGGGTCAGGAGTTCGAGACCAGCCTGACTAACATGGTAACATCCCATATCTACTAAATACAAAAAAAAAAAAAAAAAATTAGCCGAGTGTGGTGGCCCATGCCTGTGATCCCAGCTACTCGGGAGGCTAAGGCAGGAGAATCGCTTGAATCCGGGAGGCAGAGGTTGCAGCGAGCCAAGATCACCCCATTGCACTCCAGCCTGGGCAACAAGAGTGAAACTCCATCTCAAAGAAAAAAAAAGATGTGAGCTTAGGCTCAGGGTTCTCCTCCTGTGATGCAACCTCCTGGTATACAGGCTTTCATCTGGGCTCATACACATCACCCCTATGGAGCTTGGGGCTTGGGGCTTGGAGGCAAGGGGAACTGATGCAAATATTTTGATATCATAATAATAAAGTCCTTTGTCTCTGCCTCAAGAAGCTCCTGTTTATGATAGCAGCCATGAAACTGGCAGGCTACCTTGTTAACTTGCAAGTAGGATAAAATCTCATCTTTCACAGTTTTTTAAATTCTCTTTTTAAAAATTTACATTCTCACTCTTTTTCCCAGCCTCTACAACCATGGAATATGACTACCCACATTAGTGAATCACCCCTTCTGAAGTAGATTTTCCTTTTCTTAATCTATGTACTTTTACAGGCACCATCCTATCCCTCTGGGGTCACTGATGATCTAAGTCTATGAACTTAGTGTTATGTAGGTTCTGAGCCAATTCCAGACTTGAACAGAAGGATGTAGCAGCTTCAGGCCATTATATAAACATTTATTTAAATGATATTTTAACCGTTTAAATATTCAGAGGAAAAGAACTTTGCTTCTTTTAGAAACGACTAACCCTTCCAAAAACTAGCTAGATATTATAAAAAAGATGTTTTTATCATACATGAAAGATAAAAAGGAACAAAAATATAATTATTTACTTGTAAGTATAAATAATAAGTGCTGAATAAGAGAAAATCATCATGAGGACACTGGTATATTGCAATGATGACCCCAACTCTTCATACCCACTGTCTCATATTCACTCCAGTTGCCATATGACTTTGTAGTTGCTCTTGCTAAACAGGCTAAACATACTCCTTGAGTGCGTTCTGTCCTTATGCCTTTCTATGACCTTGTCTATTCATGTTTATAAATATTGGGTCAATAAATCATTAGTCTAGATTTGAACTATTTATGTTACTCAAAAACACAAAGATTCCGAAGCCCTTGTCTTCAAGAATCTATGTTACACAGTGTGAAACTTTCCCTGGGCTCTTAGAATGATGCATTTTCCTTTCTTTTTTTTCTTCCCTGAAGGAAACAAAGCACAGAGAACTTTGACTCAAATTTTGAATCATATAGTGAATTGATCAATGAGAAAATCATTGCCTTTGGCATAGAAACTCACTGGTCATGTAGGTATCAAACACTTAAGAGGTAAAATGGATATCAATGTCTTGGGATATGCAGCCTGGCTTACTTTCCTAGATAATAAGTAATAGCTACATCTCTGCTTTGTAAGGAAGTATAAATAATAAAAGAAAATCAAATGTATCCAAAAAAGTAATTTCTAAAAATCCACTGATGGAGATAATAGCATTGTTGATTTCAAAATTGGCCCGTAAGTATTTCCTCTCTGCTGTATCCCAACTCCAGTGTAAATGAATAACCTTGACCAACCCCTTTTATAAAAAGCTTATGATGTTTACTAGTAGAAAGTCCCAATCTATAAAATGTCTTAGACACCTAGATTGTTTCATGTACGTAAACCTACAATTTTTGGATTCATGGAGTCTGTCTGGTTGGAGAATGTGGTAGCCATGTAAGCTGTGTGATTAGTGAAGTATAAAATGGAGGTGCTCCAAAGCAGAGTACCTCTTTCTGGGAACAATGTTTCTGTATACATTTCTCAAGAATTCTAAAATCGAAACAGGTAAAGCAGAAAAAAGAGGACACTGGGGGCACTGAGTCTTATGGTTTCAGGCTCCTCTAGGAAATGAACATTTCATCAATGCCCAATGCTTGCCTGTATCCAGTTAATTATTATAAAATTGGATATTGGGTAAGCTGACGTTTCATATGAATTTTCTTTGACAATTAACATGTCATATTGACATGCAAAACAATTTAAGAAATACAAAATAATGAAATATAAGTTTCAGCACTACTCAAAGTATCATGTAAACATGTCTCAAGGTCCACCAGGAAAAAGTTACACCTTTCCTCTCTCCTTGGGGGATGCAGCCAGTTAAAACTTTCCTTTTCCAATTTTATAAATTTCGATTGCACATAACATGAAAACAATTAGTGACAAAAACAGCAACATAAATCAAAGGAAAACATTCTACATCACATTTGGTAGTGGTCTAACAGAAATTGTGTTTGATCAACACAAAATTAACTAACAGGGTTTTTAAATTATCATCATTGTAAAGCATGTAATTAAAGTCAGTGAGTAATTGCAATTTTATCTAATGTAAACAACATGTAAGATAGTGAGGTACTTTATGAGTAACAGAGGTCAATGGTAGAGAGAAAGATTTAGATTTAAAGTCTTTGAGATGATAAAAACATAAGATTAAATTAAATGCCAAAAAGGTCCAGCATTTTGGTATTTTAATTACTGGTAAATACTTATGTTTGTAAAAAGCAACAGTGTCTTAGTTTTTCAAAATATATTTTGTTTGGGAGAAAAACTAAAGGTAATACAAAAAAATTCCCTCTAGATTGGCAATCAAGAGACCTGGAGATTTTATTCCTGGCTCAGCTGCACACAAAATGTATGTTCTTAGATGGGTTGTTGCCTTAAATTGGGTTCCCCCAGAATCAAACCCTGAGAAAAGTATTTGCAGGCAAATTGTTTATTAGAGGGGATCCCAGGAAGCACTTCTAGGGGTGTGGGGAAGTGTGATAGGGAAGGGAAGGAGGACAACAGAGGGGGCATTATTAAGCAGGTTACTCCCCTGGGCAAATGGGGTCAATCCTGCTGAGGAATTTTGGTAGACTGTGTAGAACACACCTTGGAGTTTATTCTACTAGGCAGGCAAAGAAGCTGGGGTATGTGTTCACCAGCTTCTGTCTTTGCTTAAGTCCTGCTCCTGGGGTGAGTTTACTCCCCAGCACTCCCAGCAGCCAGAAAAAGCCTGTAAGCAAACAATCGCAGGTGCCTCCAGCTGGAAGCCATGTGATTACTGTGCACAGGAGTGGGGACTCCAGAGGAGACGTAGGCAGGCAACTGACAGCCTCTGCTACAGGTTTTTTACTTCTGTGGTCAGTTTCCTCACCTGTAATGTAGTAATGGTATTGCTGAGTGTACCTACCTTTCAGTTAATGTGAGGATAAATATGATGCATGTAAAAGATGTTTATAAAGTTTTGACTTGAAATTCGCATTAAATAGCATATGCAATATTAATAAAAAGCAGCTAGATAATTCCTAGATCTCTTTCATGTTTGCATTATGTGATTCATTGCTTTTCCCATAAACTTCAGACAGCTAGGACTGGTATAACCTGAAGAATAATACAAACTAAATTGAAAAGGTATGTATATGATTCTTACTGATAGGGTTTTAAATTTTATATTAGTAATCCATCTTTTACATGTGACATCTGGAAACATTTAACTGCTACATCCTGGTCAAATGGAAGCTATCTATATGTTTGTGATTTATTCCCATCATTTTAAACAAAAAAAAAATGTTTTTAATCTGTATCAAAGAAATTGGTATCTTGAGTTGCCTTTCTATTGCTTATATGACATTTAATAATTGTCTGGAAATACATTATTTATTCCTAATCAGAACACTTTCATCTCTACCATAGATATTTGCAGTCTCCCTGAATTTTGACACATAGTTTTTTGATAAGTAATCTACCTTATAATATACCTATGGTGTCAGCAACTGACGGAGAAGTTTTAGGATTCTGAATCTCTAGGCAAACACGCTGAAAATTAGGGTTTAGTCATCACAGTTTTAGCTTCTTTTCTATCAAAATAGACTATTTTTATTTATTTAAACAAACAAGAAGACGAAATATATATTACTGTTGCATGTATTTGTTTTTACCTCTAACTTTAAGTAGAAATGATGGCTCCTTTGCCATTTTCCTATTATAGCTTTATTTTTTACTTGATTCTTTCTTGAAGTGCTTTGGATTTTTTTGCATATTCAGAAATATATAAAATTAATTATAAGAATTACTTGTCTTTAGTATGAGTTGCCAATATTCACTTTTTGCTTCATCATCGATCATGCAGTGCAGATTTTTTTGTAATAGAGATAATTAACCTTTACTTTGAGTTGTTCTGGCTTTTATATCAGTTAGAAAGGCCTTTTTTACTTTGAATAATAAAAAAATTCTCCACCTGCTTTAACTTTTTAAATAATTATTTGATCAGTTTTGGCTTTATTCTAGTATAACGTATGACACAGGAATCCTATGTTTGCATTGTTACCCAGAGTCATAGTTTTAAAGTTTGTTCCTTTTTATTTTATGGTTGAATACACAATTATTCATGTAAAAGTAACACAGTAAAAGGGTTGCTGTTTTCACAGCCTTCATGTCTCCCATCTTTGCTTCAACAGTGTTATGATTATGAAACCTATGCAATTAATCATTAGTATTAACACAGCCATCTTTTACCATTTTCTAGTCATTCATTTTCACTGAATACTAAGGTGAAATGAACTAAAACGTTCAAAATCATTGCTTCAGCAGTAGTATTATAATGCCGGCACACTTAATTATTCTCAGGCAGATGCCACTCTAATTCTAAAAGTACATAGGAAAGTGTTTCAAATGAACTATAAGTGCAATAAAACAAAACTCTGGGACTCTGTTAAATATAAGTAATTCCTCCACATCAGAGAGAAATAAGTTTCCCACATTTCTTTGAAGTTGACCCATCTCAGGCAGATCTAATGATTGAATAAAGATACTTCTTACACTGCCCAAAGTATTTATGTGTTGGGAATTTCTTGCTTCCTACCAAGCTTGCTTCGTTTCTACTTCCCTCTGTGTTACTTCTCCCAGTTCTTATATCTAGATAGCTACTCTACCGATGCCTCTAAACATTGTTTTTGGGATATACAGTCTCCATATTAAATGTAGGATTTGAAGTTCTGAGATGACTCATACGTCTTTAATTCCACATTGAGATGGGCTTCACCATTTCTCCCCTGACCCTATAAAAGAAGCTTTTCTGGGGAATTTAAACTTTACCTAGATGATAACGGATAAAATCCGGAAATAGTCCTACCAAACCGGAGAGAGAAAAGGGAGAAGCAGAGACAGTCTTGACCACCATTTTGTCTTCCAGTCAGAAATAGAGTCAGAGTTTTTGACTGAGCTCCTTCTCATATTGGTTCCATATTCTCTAAAACACTCATCTTTTTCCAACTTTTCTTCTGAACAATCACCTCTACTTGAATTGAACTAGTGAGTTTGTATTAAATTTAATCTTTCTCTTCAAAAAATTAATGAATGGAAAAATAAACATAAAGAAATAAACTGTCACTATATGTGGGCATTGTAAGAAATTGTCCATGGAGATGTGTTACAATATCTTGGTGAGACAGTTTTCATAAAAGAATAGTCATAGAAATACAGCCAAATTTCTAATACAACATGTTTTTGAAAATCTGATCATCAGTGTGATGGCTAATATTAGGTGTCAACTTTATTGGATTGAAGGATGCCTAGATAGCTGGTATTGTTTCTAGGTATGTCTGTGAGGGTGTTGCCAAAGGAATCAACATTTGAGTCAGTGGACTGGGAGAGGAAGACTCACCCTCAATGTGAATGTGCACCATCCAATTGGCTGCCAGCTCAGCTACAACAAAGCAGGCAGAAGAAAGTGAGATGAGCTGGCTTGCTGAGTCTTCTGGCTTTCTTCTTTGTCCCGTGCTGGATGCTTCTTGCCCTTGGTCATCAGACTCTAGGTTCTTCAGCTTCTGGACTCTTGGACTTACACCAGTGGTTTTCCAGGAGCTCTCAGGCCTTCAGTCACAGACTGAAGGCTATACTATCAGCTTCCCTGCTTTTGAGGCTTTTGAACTCTGACTGAACCACTATTGGCTTCCTTCTTCCTCAGCTTGCAGACAGCATATCATGGGACTTCACCTTGTAATCGTGTGAGTCAGCTCTCCTCAATAAACTCCCCTTCATATATATATATATGCCCTATTAGTTTTATCCCTCTGGAGAACCCTGACTAATAATCCAGAAACAATTAATAGTGTTAGACATTTACCTGGAGGAATAAACTGTTCAAAATGTTTTCCATTAGTTTTCCATTAATTGCAGAGTTAACAGACTAGAAAATTTACCTCTGCTTCTTACGTGAGGTCATTGACTGTATTAAGTTGGTGCAAAGGTAACTGCAGTTTTTGTAGTTAAAAGTAAGGCAAAAACCACAGTTACTTTTGCATTAACCTAATATTTAGGAATAGTATTGAAACTATGCCCCAAAGAGTTAAACACACCAACGACTAACAGAAATTCTTGAGTCTGCAGGTTGATAGATAAGAAAAGAAAAAACTTGCAAAAACACTGGACTGTGTCTGCTTGTAAGATAACACAACTAGCTAAAATTGGTTGCAATCAGTATGGCCAACTAGATTCCGCACAGAACCAGCTTGCTGACGTCACAACCCGAATTTGCACTGCATGTTTCATACTAACTCCTCCCCAAATTTGCACACGTTATCCGTGAGGTAGTGTGAAGAAATAACAGAGCATGCCCAAGGATTTTCCAGACCTCCCTTTCCTTCCACCAATCACTTATTAATCTCAGATTCCACCACCTAAATCTTGCCTAATCAAATTACTGCCTTAAAGACAGCACAGGGAATAAATTTGAGCTGGATTCCTGTCTGCTTGTTGGCCAGCTTTCAATAAAAGTCTTTATTTTTCCCAAAAATCCTGGTGTCATAGTATTGGCTTCTAGCGCATGTGGCAGCAAGCTGGTTAGGCTCTGTAACAGTGTAGGGATAGAGGTTTGTTCCTAGCTGATCACAAAACATTATTGCAACTACTTACATTTTCTTTGACACAGAATGTTGATGAGTTTCATAAGAAATGATTCTCGCATGGGGAAGGATGAATTCTTCTGTTACTAAGAAGATTGAAACCAAATCTCAGAGATCACAACCAGATCTCAGATGGCAAAGAACATTTAGAAACACACCCAACCCAACACTTCACAAGCATAGCTTTAAAAATTTTGAGAATCACATCCTCCAGAGCAGATTTTCAATGTGAATTTTACTGTGGACCAGCAATGTTTCTGCACCCTCTACCTCAGACCTCAAGAATGAGGAAAAGATGGAAGGAGAAAAACTGAGAAGAGTCGTAACATCTATATCTAAAAGGGAGGTGCAAGAGGAAGCACAACAAAAAATATGACTTTAAGACACATGCATGTGTATGTTCATTGCAACATTTATTCGTAATAGCAAAGACATGGAATCAACCTAAATGCCCAATAATGATAGACTGAATAAAGAAAATATGGCACATATACACCTTGGAATACAATGCAGCCAATAAAAAAAAATGAGATTATGTCTTTTGCAGATACATGGATGGATTTGGTGGCCATTATCCTCAGCTAACACAGGAACAGAAAACCAAATACTGCATGTTTTACAAGTGGGAGCTAAATGATGAGAACACATGGACACATACAGGAGAACAATACGACTGGGACCTATCAGAGGGTAGAAGGTGAGAGAAGGGAGAAAATCAGAAAAAATTACTAAGGGTATGAGGCTTAATACCTGGCTGATGAAATAATCTGTACAAACCCCCATGACACAAGTTTACCTATGTATCAAACCTGCACATGCACCCCTGAACTTAAAATAAAAGGTTTTTAAAAAGGAACAATGCTAGAACTAAGGAAATCCAAATAAAGTATGGACTTCAGTTAATTAGGAAAAAGTAAAAGAAGATACAAGACCTAAAAAAAGGGCTGACTACAAATGTGTGTTAAAATACATGGTCTGTGAAAGTCTTGAAGAACCTCCAACCTCCATGTAAACATCTCTAAAATCAAAATTTGTGGTATCTGGCTTCACATCTCAAATGATCCCTTGGATTTGAGTTCCTGATCTTTATTCTGTTCCCCGTCTAGACAATGTACCTTCAATATTTCTCTCTTGGAATGTTTGTGGACTCCTCCTAGCCCCCAACATTATGGGAAGAGGCCCACTTCCCTGTCACTGGGTTTTCTTCCAGACATACCTACACGTGGCTCAGCTTCCATCAAAAAGGAGAGAGATAAGGCAATTAATCCCACTTAACAAAGGATAAAATAGGTTTATAAAAGGTAAGTAATTTTCCCACTGATGTTCTCTCTTTTTTTTTTTTTTTTTTGAGACGGAGTCTCGCTGTGTCGCCCAGGCTGGAGTGCAGTGACGCGATCTCGGTTCACTGAAAGCTCCACCTCCCGGGTTCACGCCATTCTCCTGCCTCAGCTTCCCGAGTAGCTGGGATTACAGGCGACCGCCACCACACCCAGCAAATTCTGTTTTTGTATTTTTAGTAGAGATGGGGTTTCACTGTGTTAGCTAGGATGGTCTTGATCTCCTGACCTCGTGATTCACGTACCTCGGCCTCCCAAAGTGCTGGGATTACAGGGGTGAGCCACCGCGCCTGGCCAATGTTCTCATTTTTTTTTTTTACCTGTAATTGGAAAGATTTTGAAATGGTTGATATTAAAAAATGAGAAAGATTGAATTCAACTAGAACATGCCTTCTCAACTAGAGCAATATTGCCTCACAGGGAAGTAAGATCAGTTCTTTTGGTGGGGACAGGGCAGCAAATCTTGCTGGGTTTGTAACTTACCCAGCAAAACATTATTCTTTAGTATTCAATGATCTCATTAGGTAAAAGGTAAATTTAAATTAAATTTTTTCTCTATATGGGGCTGATAATTTTTAAAAAAAACAGGCTGAGAAACACTGATACAGGATAATAATTTGCTAAATACAATATTTAATTTGTGTACAATATAGTTAACTAGATACCGATACTTGCAAGTGATATTGACTTCAAATCCTGCATCATTAAGGATTACCTGGCTGAAGAATTTGTCTTAATACTCTTTTTTACGATTATATAATTTTGCTGGTCTTCTTCTATAATCTTTGATGTTCTTTGATCATCCACACAGTTGATCATTGCAGGTTTTATTAGGGAATTTATTAATGACAGAAAAATCTCAGTTTTTGCTTATGACACTGCTTCAAGTTCTAATTTGCATAATAGGAATGACATTTTTCTTTGTGCATTCCTAAAGCTTATTCTCTCTCTCTCTCTCTCTCTCTCTCTCTCACTTGCTCACTCACTCTTGCTCTCACTCTCTCACTCTTTCCCTCTCTGCCCCTTCTGACTGCTGGCTTTGTTTTTTGAAACATATACTTCTGGTGTATGTGGCAGTTTTCAGCTTTAATTCAGTTTTCAAAAGCTCTTCCATTAGGCAGAGCTGTAGATGCCATAATAGCCTCTCTGTCAGACTGTTAGACCAGCTTTCCCTATGTTTGCTAATTCATTCCTGACCATTTTACACTTACTGCTTTGTAGGCTACACCTACTGTTGAATTGGTTTGGAAGTGACTTCTGAAAGGGACAAAAAAACCCCAGCTGTTCTTAAACCTAAAATAAGTTTCACCCAAACTTACTAAAATCACTTTAAAGTGACTTTAAAGTGGGGATGAATTTGGAGGTCTAGATGTGGCTGATTTTACTGACATTTTAAACAAAGAACCATTTTTCTAACTCTCTGATTTAAATGAGTTATCCATCTCTTTGTATCATAGCAATTTTATGTAAAGTTCATGAAATAAATATTTCACAAAGATATTGTGTATTTTTCCTATGTCTTGAGAAAGTGGGAACACAGTAAGCAAAACACACAAAAAGATGTTTAAATTGTAACCTTTGATTTGGGGAAAACAATTTTTAAAAACTCAATTCTGAGAAGACATATTTTCATTAAGTATAAAGAGTAAGAGGACTATAGAAACAATTTAGTCCCATAAGTCTTATCATTGTTTTTGCAACTTCACCCAAAAGAAACAATTAGATTTACTAGATGTAATATTAATTATACCAAGTTTTATAACACCTTCTAATTCATTTAATAAGGGTTTTTTTGTACCTACTATACCATATTTTGTATTTTAGGGACCATTTTTTTTTTCCTTTTCAACTTTTATTTTAGAATCAAGGGGTACATGTGCAGGTTTGTTACAAAAGTATTTCTCATGATGCTAAGGTTTGGGGTATGGCTGAACTTGCTGCCCAGGTAGTGAGCATAGTACCCAATAGGTAGTTTTTCAACCTTTGCCCGCCTTCTTCTCTCCTTCCTCTATTTTTTTTTTTTTTTTTTTCTGAGACAGAGTCGCACTCTGTTACCCAGGCTGGAGTGCTGTGGCGCAATCTTGGCTCACTGCAACCTCCGCCTCTTGGGCTCATGCCATTCTCCTGCCTCAACCTCCTGAGTAGCTGGGACTACAGGTGCCCACCACCACACCTGGCTAATTTTTTGCATTTTTTAGTAGAGACGGGGTTTCACCGTGTTAGCCAGGATGGTCTCAATCTCCTGACGTCGTGATCCACCCACCTGGGCCTCCCAAAGTGCTGGGATTACAGGCGTGAGCCACCACGGTGGCCTCCTCTCTCTCTCCTTTTGTAGACCCCAGTATCTGTTGTTTCCATCTTTATGTCCACGTGGACCTAATGTTTAGCTCCCACTTACATGTGAGAACATATGGTATTTGGTTTTTTGTTCCTGCATTAATTTGTTTAGGATAATTGCCTCCAGCTGCATCCATGATGCTGCAAAGGACATGATTTCATTCATTTTTATGGATACATAGTATTCCACAGTGATATGGTTTGGCTGTGTCCCCACCCAAATCTCATCGTGAATTTGTAGTTTGCATAATTCCCACGTGTTGTGAGAGCGACCCAGTGGGAGGTAATTAAATCATGGGGGCAGATTTTTCCCTTGCTGTTCTCATGATAGTGAATAAGTCTCATGAGATCTGATGGTTTTATAAAGGGTAGTTCCCCTGCACACAGTCTCTTGCCTGCTGCCATATAAGACAAATACCTTTGCTCTTCCTTTGCCTTCTGCCATGATTGAAAGGCCTCCCCAGCCATGCTTAGCAGTAAGTCAATTAAACCTCTTTCCTTTACAAATTACCCGGTGTTGGTTATGTCTATATTAGCAGCATGAGAATAGACTAATACAGTAAATTGGTACCAGTAGAGTGGGGTGCTGCTATAAAGATAACTGAAATTATGGAAGCAACTTTGGAACTGGGTAACAAAGGTTGGAACAGTTTAGAGGACTCAGAAGAAGATAGGAAAATGTGGGAAAGTTTAGAATTTCCTAAAGACTTGTTGAATGAATTGACCAAAATGCTGATAGTGATATGGACAATAAGATCCAGGCTGAGGTGGTCTCAGATGGAGATGAGGAACTTGTTGGGAACTGGAGTAAAGGTCACTCTTGCTATGCAAATAGACTGGCAGCATTTTTCCCCTGCCCTAGAGATCTGTGGAACTTTGAACTTGAGAGAGAGAATGTGAAATTGGAACTTATGTTTAAAAGGGAAGCAGAGCATAAAAGTTTGGAAAATTTGCAGCCAGACAATGTTATAGAAAAGAAAAACCCATTTTATGGGGAGAAATTCAAGCCAGCTGCATAAAATTTGCATAAATAACGAGGTGCCAAATGCTAATCACCCAGACAATGGGGAAAACATCTCCAGGGCATGTCAGAGAACTTTGAGGCAACCCCTGCAATCACCGGCCTGCCTGCCCATAGTCCCAGGAGGAAAAAAATGCTTTCATGGGCTTGGCCCAGGACCTCTCTGCTCTGTGAAGCATACGGCCTTGGTGCCCTGCATCCCAGCCACTCCAGCTGTAGCTAAAAGGGGCCAAGGTACAGCTCCAGCCATGGCTTCAGAGGGTGCAAGCCCCAGCCTTTGGCAGCTTCCACATGGTGTTGGGCCTGCGGGTGCACAGAAGTCAAAAATTGAAGTTTTGGAACCTCTGCCTAGATTTCAAAGGATGTATGGAAACACCTGGATGTCTAGGCAGATGTGTGCTGCAGGGGTGGAGCCCTTGTGGAGAATCTCTGCTAGGGCAGTATGGGAGGGAAATGTGGGGTCAGAGCCCCCACACAGGATCCCCACTGCCTAGTGGAGCTGTGAGAAAAGGGCCACCATCTTCCACACCCCAGAATGATAGATCCACCAACGGCTTGCACAGTACACCTGGAAAAGGTGCAGAAACTCAACACCAACCCATGAAAGTAGCCGGGAAGGAGGCTTTACCCTGCAAAGCCACTGGGGTGGAGCTGCCCAAGACCATGGGAACCCACCTCTTGCATCAGTGTGACCTGTATGTGAGACCTGGAGTCAAAGGAGATTAGTTCGGAGCTTTAAAATTTGACTGCCCTGCTGGATTTCAGACTTGCATGGGCTCTGTAGCCCCCTTTGTTTTGGCTAATTTCTCCCATTTGGAATGGCTGTATTTACCCAAAGCCTATACCCCCATTGTAGGTAGGAAGTAATTAACTTGTTTTTGATTTTACAGGCTCATAGACAGAAGGGACTTGCCTTGTCTCAGATGAGACTTTGGACTGTGGACTTTTGAATTAATGCTGAAGTGAGGTAAGACTTTGGAGGACTGTTGGGAAGGCATGCTTTGTTTTGAAGTACGAGGGCATGAGATTTAGGAGGGGCCAGGGGTGAAATGCTGTGGTTTAGCTTTGTCCCCACCCAAATCTCATCTTGAATTGTAGCTCCCATAATCCCCATGTGTCATGGGAGGGACCTGTCGTGAGGTAATTAAATCACAGGTGTGGGTTTTTCCCATGCTGTTCTTCTGATAGTGAATAATTCTCACAAGATCTGATGGTTTTATAAAGGGTAGTTCCCCTGCACATGCTCTCTTGCCTGCCACCATGTAAGATGTGCCTTTGCTCCTCCTTCGTCTTCTGTCATGACTGTGAGGCATTCTCAGCCATGCTTAACTGTGAGTCAATTAAATCTCTTTCCTTTACAAGTTACCCAGTCTCAGACATGTCTTTATTAGCAGTGTGAGAACGAACTAATACA
This sequence comes from Pongo pygmaeus, assembly GCF_028885625.2. NCBI lineage: Eukaryota > Metazoa > Chordata > Mammalia > Primates > Hominidae > Pongo > Pongo pygmaeus. Next base: position 108,898,555 of record NC_072384.2, on the reverse strand, counting down.
CACAGTGTATATGTACCGCATGTCCTTTATTCAATCCACCATTGATGGGCCCTTGTGTTTATTCCATGGTTTTGCTATTGTGAATAGGGGTGCATGTGTTCTTTTGGTAGAATGATTTATTTTCCACTGGGTGTATACCTAGTGATGAGATTGCAGGGTCAAGTGTTAGTTCAACTTTTAGTTCTTTAAGAAATCTCCAAACCACTCTCTATAGTGGATGGGCTAATTTACATTCTCATCAACAGTATATAAGTGAGGGGCAACAAATTTAAACATAACTCTTTCTATAGGGTATTTATAATTTTTGGAAGAAAATAATCCAGACTAGCATGAAATAAATAAAAGGAAGATAACTTGATTCAAAAAAGAATTTGGATGCCTAAATGCAGTAAATAAATAACAAATAGCAACAGCAAATGGGGAATAAAAGTGGTATAAAAATGAAAGCAAGTATCAAAATAATTTTTTGGTCATAATTTAGAATACAAGCATATTCTTGGAGATATTACAGATTTGGAGATATTGCAGATTTGATTCCAGACCACCAAAATAAAGTGAATATTGCAACAAGTGAGTCACATGAATTTTCTGGTTTCCCAGTGCATATAAAAGTTACATTTACACTATACTGTAATCTATTAGGTATATAATACTATGTATAAAAAATGTACATGCCTGATTTTAAAAATACTTCATTGCTAAAAAATGCTAACAATTATCTGAGCCCTCAATGATTCATAATCTTTTTGCTAGTGGAGGGTCTTGTCTCAATGTTAATGGTTGCTGATCGATTGGGGGTAGTTGCTAAAGATTGGGGTGGTTGTGGCAATTTCTTAAAATGAGACAACAATGAAATCTGCTGCATGCATTGAATCTTCCTTTCACAAAAGATTTCTCTGGAGCAGGCAAGGTTGTTTGATAGAATTTTACTCACAGTAGAATCTCTTTCAAAACTGGAGTCAACCCTTTCAAACCCTGCAACTGTTTTGACAACTAAGTTTATGTAATATTCTAAATCCTTTGCTGTCACTGTAACAATGTTCACAACATCTTTACCAGCAGTTAGTTTCTCAAGAAATCACTTTCTTTGCTGATCCACAAGAAGCAACTCCTTATACATTCCAGTTTTTTATCATGAGATTGCTGCAATTCAGTCACGTATTTAGGCTCCCCTTCTAATTATAGTTCTCTTGCTATTTCCATTCCATCTTCAGTTACATCCTCCACTGAAGTCTTGAACCCCTCAAGGTCATCCATGAGGGTAGGAATAAACTTCTTCCAAACTCCTGTTAATGTTGATATGTGACTTCCTCCTATGAATCATTAAAGTTCTTAATGCATGTAGAAAGGTGAGTGCTTTCTAGAAGGTTTTGAATTTACCCAGATCTATCAAAATAATCTCTGTTTATGGCATCTATAGCCTTACAAAATACATATATATATATGAATTAAGACTTGAAAGTCAAAACTTACTCCTTGATCCTTGGGCTACAGAACGGATGTAGCAGGCATGAAAACAACATTCATCTTCTTGTACGTCTCCATCAGATGTACTCTTGAGTGACTAGGTGCATTATCAATGAGCAGTAATAGTCCAAAAGACATCTTTTGGGCAGGAGGTTTCAACCGCGGGCTGAAAATATTCAGTAAACCATACTGCCAAAAGATGTACTGTCATCCAGGCTTTGTTATTCCATTTATAGAGCACAGGCAGAGTAGATTTAGCACAATTCTTTAGGATCTTAGGGTTTTTGGAATAGCAAATGTCCACTGGCTTCAACTTAAAGTAACCAGCTACATTAGCCCCTAACAAGAGACTCAGCCTGTTTTTTGAAGCTTTGAAATCACTCATTAATTTCTCTGTATCTGTGAAATCCTAGATGGCATCTTCTTACAGCACAAGACTGTTTCATCTACGCTGAAAATTTGTTATTTAATGTAGCCACCTGCATCAATGATCTTAGCTAGTTCTTCCAGGTAATTTGCTGCAGCTTCTCCATCAGCGCTGGCTGCTTCACCTTTAACTTTTGTGTTATGGATGTGGCTTCTTTCCTTTAACCTCATGAACCAACAACTCTGCTGGCTTCAAACTTTTTTCAGCAGCTTCTTTACCTCTCTCAGCCTTCGTTGAATTAAAGAGAGTTAGGGCCTTGCTCTGGATTAGGCTTTGGCTTAAGTGAATGCTGTGGCTGGTTTCATCTTTTATCCAGACCACTAAAACTTTCCCAATATCAGCAATAAAACTGTTTCACTTTATTATCATTTGGGTGTTCACTGGAGTAGCAATTTAATTTCCTTTAAGAACTTTTCTTTTGCACTTACAACTTGGCTAACTGGTACAAGAGGCCTAGCTTTCAGCCTATCTTGGCTTTCAGCATGCCTTTTTCACTAAGCTTACTTGTTTCTTGCTTTTGATTTAAAGTGAGAGATGTGCAACTCTTCCTTTTACTTGAACACTTGAGAGGCCATTGTAGGGTTATTGATTGACCTATTGTCAATATTGTCATGCCTCAGGAAAAGGGGAGGCCAGAGGAGAGGGAGAGAGATAGGGGAATGGCTAGTCAGTGGAGCAGTGAGAACATGCATATTTGTTGATTAAGTTGACTGTCTTCTAAGCATGCAGTTCATAGCACCCCAAAACAATTGCAATGCTAACATCAAAGATAATTGATCACAAATTATTATGAAAGATGTAATAATGATGAAAAAGTTTGAAATATTGGGAGAATTACCAAAATACGACAAGAGACATGAAGTGAGCACATACTGTTGGAAAAATGGTGCTGATAGACTTGCTCAATGCAGGATTACCACAAATCTTCGATTTGTAAGAAAAACACAATATATGTGAAGCATAATAAAGTGAAGAGCAATAAAATGAGGTGTGCCTATACTCATGACCTTTCACTCTCTAATTCACATAACACCAAGGGAACTATTTGTTTGGAAATGTCATTGTTAATTCATATAGAAGTTTGAGTCACACAACTAGAAAAAAAATAAATACTTTGCATTCTAAATATTTTCATTTGTTTTTTAGAATGATATTCTTAGACTTTCACACCAATGCCATGAAAACTACCTTGAAATATATGCTTGAGACAATAAACCCAAAAATATATTTCCTCAAATTCTTATTTTAAGGAAAAAAAATTAGTTTTCTTCTGCTTTAGTTGGTAGACGGCATGCTCTAAAACATTAAATCTGAAACTTTTTGGTTTCAGATTTTACACTCTGATTTTACCTTTTATACTCTTAAAAATCAGGAACCCAAAGGAATGTTTAGTCTGTGTCAGTTATATCCATCAATACTTACCAGATTTGAAATTAATACTGTGGCATCTAGAAATATTTACTTATAAATCATTATACAATAAAATAGTATTTATTTATAAATCATTATACAATAAAAATAGTATATATTATGTACAATATACATAATACAAACATTGTATTAAAGTGACCATATTTTTAAAAGAAAACTAGTTGTCTTACATTTTGGAAAAAGCTATTTCATGTTGTGCTTAACAAAAGACAGTTGGATTCTTATAAATTTAGTATCCAATTTGTTGTGATGTGTTGTTTTTGGTGGAAGTATATGAAGAAAATCTGTCCTCACCCAGATACATAGTTGGATAAAAGAGAACCTTGTAAACTGTGTGAAAGTGCCTTAGGGACACCCTAGTGGTTCTAGGAACACCCTGAGAGCAGCCTGAGGCAGGCCAGCTGAAACAGAGGAATTACTAGTTATACAAAATAAAAGAATGTTTTCTACACCTGTAGTTCTGAGTAACCATTAAAAATTCTTGTTAGCAGGACAAATTGTGTTTTTAACAGCAAAATTGGAGGCCTTTTATTTGCTCACTTTGTCGTGTTAGTTGGGGGCAACTTTTGCATAATTCCTTCCCTTTGAGTGAAGTGTCTGCTTGAAAGAGTGAAATGACCGACTGCAACATGTGCTGTCAAGTTTCACTAACTTTCACAGAAATGGAAAGCAATGTGTTGCATCTGTGTAAAGAGATATTGAAGAGGAGAAAAGTGCACAGAAACAAAATAACCCATGGAAAAAAAATATAACCTATAAATGAAGTTATGGAACAATTTTGCTTGTTAGGGAAAGTGCATTTAGCAACATGATAAAATATTGCAGGAGATTTATACTAAAACATAGATATTTTCAGTCTTCATAATATCACAATTTCCTCTTTGTAATGTGATTTCTGCTGAGAGTGATATAATGAACAGAATCATCCCTAAGAGTTCTATACCTAGTTCAGAAGAAGAAAAAAATCAAAATCTTGACATATGCTTAGAAAAAGGAGCATTAAAAGCCTTCATCCACGTGCACTCTTTTCCTGAGAGGCTTTCCACTTTTTTCCTACTTTAAAATCTCTTCCTTCCTCGATTTAGCAAACATTTTCTAATAAATATCTACTTCATTTTAAAATGTGAGGCTTTTGAGAGATGAAAGATATATTTAGACTTCCTTCATTTTTATAATAAAATAGTATTTAAAAGAGTAACACCAAAATCAATATGGCTTATTGATAATACATACAGAACACTTTTATTAACACATACACACAAGCATACATGCAGACACCTCTACCTCGATCTTATTAATCCATCTACAAAATACTATTATATTCAAATTGACAACAGTCAAAGACAAAGGGAAACCAAGCTTATCCTCACTCCCTTGAACCTAATATCGAACATTATCCCTTGGCTTCAAAATGGAATTTTGATGGCCCCATGTTCTATGAAGTGGTGTCAGTAAATTTTCAAAAGGAAATTGTTTTTTCTACATATTGATATCAAAAGAAGAGATTCATTGCTTCAACAGAAAAAGTATTCATTATATGTGCTAATAACATTCGTTATATGTGCTAATAACGTGACATTCATACTCTAAAGCTTATTGATGGCAGCAGCAGCCAGTCTGGAGTGGCCGCTGCCCTCATGCCAGCTGCAACAGGGAGGCACAGCCAGGGCTGCACACTCTGTGGAGCCGGTGACAAGTGGGAGGCCTGCCCCTTATGAGTTGCTGGGGCGGGAGTTCCCCAGGTGCAGCCACAGCTGCCCAAGTCATGGCTGCGGACCCAGGTCTCCTGCTCCGTGGAGCAGGTAGGAGCCCCGCCCTCCCAGGGACAGCTGCAGCCACGCAAGTCATGGCTGCAGACCCGGGCCTCCCACTCCATGGAGCAGGTAGGAGCCCCGCCCCCTACACAACTGCAGCTGCCCAAATTGCAGCTTCGAACCCAGGCATCCCTGAACTCTTGGGGCCTGGGAAGGCCCTCCCTGCCCTCACCGGCTCAGAAATGTCATGCCACTGCACTCTAGCCTGGGTGACAGAGCGAGACTCTGTCTCAAATAAAAAAAAAGAAAGAAAGAAAAGAAAAGAAATGCCTGCTCCCTCTGCCTTGCTTTTCCCTGATGTCAGCACCTGCTCAGATCTTGGAGCAAAGTTGGGACTGAGCCCAGGTGCTGTCACAGACCGGCAGGGTATGCACACACTCAGGGCAGTGCTGACACACCAGCCCTCTGTCACCTCAGCTCCCTCCAGACTTCGGCCATAGATGAGCATGGGCGGGAAGCCAAGGGGGATGGAGGGAAACTCAGCACTGGCCTGCAGGTGCTCTTTGGCACAAACAGCCTGGGTGCCATGAATGGCAGCCAGAGGCAGACAGACTCCTGGGCAGAAAAGGGCGGGTCTCTGGTGAGGCCCCAACTTTAGGCCAGGCACCATCAACCTTGTGATGCCTTTTCTGGCCTGCCCATGGTTGCCCATGAACCAATCAGCATGCACTTCCTCCCATAAAAGCCCTGGACTCAGCCAGAGCTCAGCAGATGTGGGGATGACCAGCTGCAGAAAGGAGGTACCCACTCCAGGGCCTTCTCTCTGCTGAGAGCAGCAAATGTCAGGATGACTAGCTTCAAAGAGGAGCTACCCACTCCAGAGCCTCCTCTCTGCTGAGAGCTGCAGACACTGGAATGAACAGCTACAGAGAGGAGCTACCCTCTCTGCTGGGAGGTGAACTTATGATGGGACACCCTGGCTGAGGAAAGGAGCTGACCCCTGTGGGCTTCCACTGAGCTGTTCTAATGCCCATCTGGCCCACCCTCCACTTGTCTGCATACCTCATTCTTCCTGGTCACAGGACAAGAACTCAGGAAACACCAAATGGCAAGGCTGAAAGAGCTGTAACACAAACAGGGCTGAGAGATGCCCCTTGCTTGCCATGTTATGGGCAAAGAGAAGGAAAGAAGAGTTGCAGCCCTTTGGGGGGCCCAGACTTGGGACCTCCCCAAGCCAGGGCTGTGACTCCCTCTTTGGGGCCCTGGGGTTCCTGGCCTCTCCAAGCTTCCAGGTGCCACCGTGTTCCCCAGTGCCAGTCATGAAAGCTGTATGTGGGGCACCTGGTCCAGCCACAGCCTCGCAGAGCTGGCACCCATGCTGGCACCTGGAGCTGCCCACCCCACTGCAGCAGCCAGCATGTCTGTGTGCAGTGGCCAGGCCACATGCTCACTCACACACCCCTCGCTGTTCCACACCTGACCCACCCTTCGCGGGCATGGGAACCAGGCCGGTAGCATGAGCCAAGCTCAGCCTGCCAGGCTGAGTAGGTGAAATGAGCCCAGCAGGCCTGAGCAAAACTTGGGCAAAGGCACCACCAGCCACAGAGGTTTCCAGCCAGAACCCCAAAGATCCCATAACATTATCACTGATCTTTTTTATCAAGAAATGTTCTAATTAACTGTGTTTTATAAATTCTGATTTAAGACAACCAACTATATTTGACAAAGTGTTCAATTATTACTCATCTATGGAGCGGTGGGTCAATCTAAAAACTAGGCAAATGGCTATATCAGGGCAAATAAATATTTAAAACCTCCAGTAAGATTGTGCAGTCACTTACTGCCTGGCAGAGGCAATGTCCTTGGTTGCCGCCCAGAGGCATACCAGACTATACTGCAAAAAAACTGCCCCTCTGAGCTCCTGAAGGACTCTTTTTATTTTTTCCAGCAGTTTCTCATCCAGTAACTGTTAGTGAATATCCAGGCAGGAAGTCAGAAGTCTCCCATATGTCATAACATGACACTAAAACTTAACTAGAAAATACGCTGCTAAGTTTGTTATGTTCTCAAATTGTTTTCCAAATGAAAAGATTAAGTATTATCCAGATAAAATATTTCAGACATAAATATTTCGGATGAAAAGTTTGAATGTGGGCTCACTTGTTTTAAAATGGAATACCTTGCAACCTTATGGAGGCCACCTGGCTGGCTTGCTCCAGAGCTGGAGTAGGACAAGTCCTGTGGCTTTCGGCCCTGTGTAGATTCCATTTAAATGAGAAGAGTTCCTTCATTGCCTAGTTTAATTCCAGTTGAACAATTTGCAATTATAGCAAATTAATCATCAATATGAACATTATTTATCAATACCTTATGGATAATAAAATTTAAATCCTCCCTGTTTACATTGTGGGCATGAATTCTATTACGGTAAAGTAGGTTTACAGTGAAAATACATACAAAGCACTAAGCAGCTAGCTAGTATAAGACCTTTTCTCAATAACTAGTACTATTTATTTACACAATTGATTTGCTTTATAGATAGGATCCAATGGTATTATTATAAATATTGATGGAAAGGGAGGCAATATTTTCTATCTCAGCAACAACTCCATTAAGCCTTGTGTTTTTATGTCTAGTGTAGAACTCTGAACCCAGTAAGAATTCAGTGGAACTGATTAATGCAAGATGAAAATATTGTCTTCCACTTCAATACTGATAGGTTATTCAATTTCGGGACTCTCTGAAATAGGCACTCATTAGTCACATCTTTAACATTTAAATATATTTTATTTTATATTTTATTCCTCATTCATCTCAGGCACTTCATTTTACCAAGGTTTGATCATATTCTTGAATGAAGGGACAACACAAAGAGGAGTAACTTACCAGTCCTCATTACATCCTTATCATTCTGATTCATTGCTCTGATTCAGGGAAAAATGACTATTTTTTGTAGATCCTTAATGTCACTGTTTGTGAATATGTACATGTATTCCAGTATCCTGCTTTAATTTTAATTTTTTTACATTTAACAGCATCTTCAAAAGATATTAATTTAACATTACGCGCATTTATCTGATGAGGATATATCATTTCCCAATATAAGATCATTATAACATGCTCCAGGTGCTTGAGATTATTAAATCTATGAAGAAATTTTAAAAACTATTCACTGTTATTATGAAAATATTCTGACTGGTTGTGACAGCTCTTTAATTAAAGTGAATGTATTTCTGCATTAATTAGGCTTTTGGTTCAATTTTCAATTAAATCACTACATATTTACCCTGCCTATTTCATTGACATTAAATTTGATAAATAATGTACAACTTCATTATCTATATCCGTAACTTCTACCAATTTCATTCACAAATGCATAAAAACATATAAAAATGCTTACACACACATCTATACCTATACACACATGCACACATGCATACAAACACAACAAAAATGAGGAAGAAGGAAATGGTTTATGCCTGTTTCCTTTCTGTCTGACTTTAGCGCTTACTAATTTAGGGTCATGGCCTCCTTCCATTACTATAATGATTACGTGTTCTTTTATATAATTCATAACAAGTACATGGACTTTGAATATGAGACCTCACTAGATATGAAGAGTAAAATGATGTTCCTTGACATGTCTCAAAACCTCTTAATCACCAAGTTCCTGATACTGAAATCACCATTCAGTTTTAATACATGATATACCTACTTCAGTGTGAATTATAAATAATTTGCACATACCTTTGTTCATCTTCAAATTCTAAATGCATTAGGACAACATTCAAGTCTTCACTTTAATGTAGCTTAAGAGACCTTCTAACTTACTAATCACCGTAGGTGAGTGTCTTCACAAAAAGAAAAAAAAACCTGCCTTATCTTGCCTGTAATCTCTGAGAAAAGGTTGTGTGAGAGATTAGTATAGATCATGTTGTAAAATATTTTCTTGAGTTGCAATTCCAAGTCTCACTATATTCATTTCCTCTCTTCAACTAGTTTTCATTAGGATGTTTAAAGAATATGCTTTATTGTTTACTTAGCCATTTTCACTACTTTCTCTTCAAGAGAATTGTGGTTGTAAAAATGTTACCATGGTTACACATGGCTCAGAAGTCGGTTGGTTGTGTTTGTTTTTTAAACTTTCTATACACCAAATAATGATAGAATTGAAGTTTACAAAATGGATGGATCCTTACATCTCAGGACTTTAAGGCAATGAATGTTTCTCTACAAAATTCATGCAGCTCCCCACTGTTTATTTAACTTTAGCAGAAGTTTCCTATTTGACAATGCTTACTCTACCTCCTACTTCTTTCAAAAAGCCCTTCCCAACTACCAGAAACCTATCTCTCCCTTGTCCCCTTTAGAATTATTTCTGCTCACTATTTCTCAAGTGTAAGCCACTGAACTATCCTTATAGGAAGCACCTGGAACGGTTAAGCGAACCAGTTCCTAGGTTTCACCCCAGACCTAATAAATCAGAATCTTTATTGTGCAATATGGTAATTAAATATTGAACATCCCAGATACTTAATATGCACACTAAGTCTGGCAGGCTGAGGCGGGCAGATATCTTGAAGCCAGGAGTTTGAGACCAGCCTGACCAACATGGCAAAACCCCCATCTCTACTAAAAATACAAAAATTAGCCAGATATGGTGGAGCAGCACCTATAATCCCAGCTACGTGGGAGGCTGAGGCACAAGAATCTCTTGAACTTGGGAGGTGGAGGTTAGAGTGAGCCAAGATCGCACCACTGCACTCTAGCCTCAGCGACAGAGGGACACTCTGTCTCCAAAAAAACAAAACAAAACAAAAAGTGGCTCACGCCTATAATCCCAGCACTTTGGGAGGCCAAGGTGGGAGGATCACGAGGTCAGGAGATTGAAACCATCCTGGCTAACACGGTGAAACGCCGTCTCTACTAAAAATTCAAAAAATATTAGCCTGGCATGGTGGTGGGCACCTGTAGTCCCAGCTACTCGGGAGGCTGAGGCAGGAGGATGGCGTGAACCCAGGAGGTGGAGCTTGCAGTGAGCCAAGATCGTGCCACTGCACTCCAGCCTGGGCGACAGACAGAGACTCCGTCTCAAAAAAACAAAACAAAACAAAAAAAAAACCACAAGTTTTTTAATTGTACACTTTCAAATCATTTTTACTTTTCTAAAGTAAAATTCTATATGTCATAAATCTCACAATGTATTATTGTTTGCTTTAAACAGTGAAATATCTTTTAAAGGAATCTCATATGTACATTTTTTTTTTGAGACAGAGTCTCACTCTGTTGCCCAGGCTGGAGTGCAGTGGTGCTGTCTCAGCTCACTGCAACCTCTGCCTCCTGGGATCAAGTGATTTTGTGCCTCAGCCTCCTGAGTAACTGGAACTACAGGCATGTGCCACCATGCCTGGCTAATTTTTTTGTATTTTTATAGAGACAGGGTTTCGACATGTTGCCCAGGCTGGTCTCAAACTCTTGAGCTCAAGAAATCCACACACCTCAGCCTCCCAAAGTAATAGGATTACAGGCGTGAGCTACTGTGCCAGGCCTTATATGTACAATTTTAACAAATGTATGCTACTGTGTAACCTATACCTTTATGATGAAATAAAACATTTTCATGTCCTCAGAAAATTATCTCATATCACTGTCAATCTCCCCTCTCCCAGAATTTGGTTCTAGATTTGATTTTAATTTTTTCTGTGGTTTATATTAGTGTATGTACCACCTGAGGTAGTTTCTCCTGTGGATACCTAAGATAAAGGCCACTCCAACTCTTTCTAAGCATATGACCATGGCTTTTCTCTGGCTGACAGGAAAAGCTATTTTCATTCAAAATCAAATTTTAATTAAGAACTAAACCATTCTCAGCAGATGTGTTGGATTTGGGTGCAAATTGAGTGTGACTTACTGCCTTTCAAAAAATTTTACTACACCTGCTTCCTTAATCATTTCCAGCTGATAATTACATGGATTATTGAATAAGGGATGGGTGTATCTTAAGGTTAAAAGCATCTTATGTAAGACACACAAAACTCTCACTGACAGTACTAATAACGGGTGCTTCAATGACTAATATTACAATATTGTAGCTCTAACCATACAAATGCTGATATAACTCTATATTAACTATAATTAACTCTTTAACAACAGCAGAATATACATTCTCTTCAAGTGGATGTGGAATATGAGCAAAGATATACCATATAATAATGTTCCATAAAACAAGTCTCAATAAATTTAAAACAATGGAAGTAGTTCAAAATATGTTCACTGATCACAATAAAATTAAACTGGAAACAAACACCAGAAACATATCTGAAAAGTCCCCCAAGTATTTGGAAATTAAACAGTGCACTTTTAAAAGATATATTTAGGGGATACAAGTCCAGGTCTCTTACATGCATTTATTACATAGTAGTGAAGACTGGGCTTTTATCGTACCCGTGACCTGCATAGTGAACATTGTTGAACGGTACACTTTTGTCCAAGAGAAATCACAAGGGAAATTAGAAAATATTTTGAAAAGAATAAAAATGAAACATGATGTATCAAAATATCTGCAATGCTAATAAGCAGTGCTTTAAAACTTTGTAATTTTAAATGCTTATCTTTAAAAAATTTATTTTTATAATTATTGTGGATATAATAGTTGTACATATTTACAGGGGCATGTGATATTTTGATATAAGTATACAATATGTAATGATCAAATCAGGGTAACTGGTATATCCATGACCTCAAGGATTTATCATTTCTTTTTGTTAGGAACATTACAATTCCACTGTGTTAGTTATTTTGAAATATACAATAAATTATTTTTAGATATAGTCACCCTATTGTGATACCAAACCCTAGATCTTATTCCTTCAATCTAACTATATTTTTGTACCCATTAACCAACTTCTCTAATTAAACTCATAAAGATAGAAAGAAGAATAATGATTACCAAAGGCTGGCAAAGGTAGTGATGAAGGGGTAGATGCTTAATTTAAATGCTTAATTTTGAAAAAGAGAAAGTTCTAAAATGAATGATTTAAGTTTCCACTTTATAAAGCTATAAAAATAGGAGCAAATAAGCACAAAATAGAAAGAATAAAATAATAAAGATGAGAATAGAAATCAACGAAATGAAAAATGGTCAAACAATAAGAAAATCAAGGAAATTAAAAGCTGATTCTTTGAAAGGGTTGAAAATTTTCATAAACCTTTAGCTGGACTGAATAAAAAATAAAAAATTAGCAATATAAAGAATGAAAAAAAGAACGTAACTACAGACATTAAAAAGATAATTAGGGGCAGTGTGTGTTGGCTCATGCCTGTAATCCCAGCACTTTGGGAGGCTGAAGCCTGTGGATCACCTGAGGTCAGAAGTTTAAGACCTGCCTGGCCAACATAGTGAAACCCTGTCTCTACTAAAAATACAAGAATTAGCCAGGCATGGTGGCGCATGTCTGTAGTCTCAGCTACTTGAAGGCTGAGGCAGGAGAATCACTTGAACCCAGGAGGTAGAGATTGCAGTGACCTGAGATTGTGCCAATGCACTCCAGTCTGAGTGAAAGAGAGAGACTCCATCTAAAACAAACAAACAAAAATAACTAAGAAAATATTGTGAATAACATTACACTAGTAAATTTGCCATCTTAGATTAAGAAACACTTTGACAGACACAAATAATCAAAACTGAATCAAAAAGAAGTAAAAAAGCCAAAGAAACCCATATCAAATTTTTAAATAACTGACTTCAAAATTTAAAGCATTTTCACTAAGAGAACTCTATATACAGAGGCTAAACATGTAAGGAAGAAATACCAAACCTACACAAATTACATCAAAAGCAGAGAAAAAAGACTTCCTAACTTGTTTTATGAGACCAATATTGCCATGATACCAAAACTAGACAGATATCACAAGAGATGAATGGATAAAGAAAATATGATATATATATATACACAATGGAATACTATTCAGCCCCAAAACTCCTGTCATTTGCAACAATATGGATGGAACTGGAGGACATTGTTAAGTGAAATCAGCCAGGAATAGAAAGTTAAACACATGTTCTGTTATATATGGAAGCCAAAAAAAGTTAATCTTGTAGAAGCAAAAAGTAGAACAGAGGCTACTAGAGGCAGGGAAGAGTAGGAGAAAGGGAGGGATGGTCAGAGGTTTGCTGAAGGACACAAAATTACAGCTAGATAGGAGGAATAAGTTCTAGTGTTCCATAGCACTGTAGAATGACTATAGTTAACAATAGTATGTATTTTCAAATAGCTAGAAGAAGGATATTGAATATTTCCAACACAAAGAAATAATAAGTGTTTGAGATGACAGACATGTTAATTACATCTGATCACTGTACATTATATGTATTGCAACATCCCTATGTACCCTATAAGTGTGTACAAATATGTGTCAAAAAATGTTTTTAAAAAGAAATGAAAGCTGGATGAAAAAATAAAATAAGCAATTCAAAAAAAGACTTTATAAGAAGACTCTAATCCTCAAGAATTTAGATGCAAACATCCTTAAGAGCAAGATATAAAAATGATAATATACCAGGGGCTGGCAAGATGGCCAAATAGGAACAGCTCTGGTCTGCAGCTCCCAGCAAGATCAGTGCAGAAGGTGGGTAATTTCTGCATTTCCAACTGAGGCACCTGGCTCATCTCATTGGAACTGGTTAGACAGGGGGTGCAGCCCAAAGAAGGTGAGCCAAAGCAGGGTGGGGCATCGCCTCACCCGGGAAGCACAAGGGGTCAGGGAACTCCCTCCCCTAGCCAAGGGAAGCCATGAGAAACTGTGCCATGAGGAACGGTGCATTCCAGCCCAGAAACTATGCTTTTCCCATGGTCTTTGCATCCTGCAGACCAAGAGATTCCCTCAGGTGCCTACACCAGCAAGGCCCTGGGTTTCAAGCACAAAAACTGGGCGGCTATTTGGGCAGACACCAAGCTAACTGCAGGAGTTTTTTTTTTTTCATACTCCAGTGGTGCTTGGAATGCCAGTGAGACAGAACCATTCGCTCCCCTGGAAAGGGGGCTGAAGCCAGGGAGCCAAGTGGTCTAGCTCAGCAGATGCCTCCCCGACAAAGCCCAATAAGCTAAGATCCACTGGCTTGAAATTCTCAATGCCAGCACAGCAGTCTGAAGTCGACTTGGGACACTCGAGCGTGGTCAGGGGAGGGGCATTTGCCATTACTGAGGCTTGAGTAGGCGGTTTTCCCCTCACAGTGTAAACAAAGCCACCAGGAAGTTCAAACTGGACAGAGCCCACCGCAGCCCAGCAAAGCCACTGTAGCCAGACTGCCTTTCTAGATTCCTCCTCTCTGGGCAGGGCACCTCTGAAAGAAAGGCAGCAGCCCCAGTCGGGGGGTTATAGATAAAATTCCCATCTCCCTGAGACAGAGTACCTGAAGGAAGGTACAGCTGTGGGCAAAGGTTCAGCAAACTTAAATGTTCCTGCCTGCCAGCTCTGAAGACAGCAGCATATCTCCTAGCATAGCACTCAAGCTCTGCTAAGGGACAGACTGCCTCTTCAAGTGGGTCCCTGACCGCCATGCCTCCTGACTGGGAGACACTCCCTAGCAGGGGTTGACAGACACTTCATACAGGAGAGCTCCAGCTGGCATCTGGCAGGTGCCCCTCTGGGACAAAGCTTCCAGAGGAAGGAACAGGCAGCAATCTTTGCTGTTCTGCAGCCTCGGCTGGTGATACCCAGGCAAACAGGGTCTGAAGTGGACCTCCAGCCAACTTCAGCAGACCTGCAGCAGAGGGCCCTGACTGTTAGAAGGAAAACTAACAAACAGAAAGGAATAGCACCAACATCAACAAAAAGGAAGTCCACACAAAAAGCCCATCCAAAGGTCACCAACATCAAAGAACAAAGGTAGATAAATCCACAAAGATGAGGAAAAACCAGCGCAAAAAGGCCGAAAATTCCAAAAATCAGAACAACTCTTCTCCTGCAAAGGATCACCAGCAAGGGAACAAAACTGGACGGAGAATGAGTTTGACGAATTGAAAGAAGAAGGCTTCAGAAGATAGGTAATAACAAACTCCTCCAAGCTAAAGAAGCAAGTTCTAACCCAATGCAAGGAAGATAAGAACCTTGAAAAACGGTGAGACGAATTGCTAACTAGAATAACCAGTTTAGAGAAGAACATAAATGACCTGATGAAGCTGAAAAACACAGCACGAGAACTTCGTGAAGCATACACAAGTATCAATAGCGGAACTGATCAAGCAGAAGAAAGGATATAAGTGATTGAAGATCAAATGAATGAAATGAAGCAAGAAGAGAAGTTTAGAGAAAAAAGAGTAAAAAGAAATGAACAAAGCCTCCAAGAAATATGGGACTATGTGAAAAGACCAAACATATGTTTGATTGGTGTACCTGAAAGTGACGGGGAGAATTGAACCAAGTTGGAAAACACCCTTCAGGATATTATCCAGGAGAAGTTCCCCAACCTAGAAACACAGGCCAACATTCAAACTCAGCAAATACAGAGAACACCATTAAGATATTCCTTGAGAAAAGCAACCCCAGGACACATACTCATCAGATTTGCCAAGGTTAAAATGAAGGAAAAAATGTTAAGGGCAGCCAGAGAGAAAGATCAGGTTACCCACAAATGGAAACCCATCAGACCAACGGTGGATCTCTCTGCAGAAACCCTACAAGAGATTGGGGGCCAATATTCAACATTCCTAAAGAAAAGAATTTCCAACCCAGAATTTCACATCCAGCCAAACTAAGCTTCATAAGCGAAGGAAAAATAAAATCCTTTACAGACAAGCAAATGGTGAGAGATTTTGTCACCACCAGGCCTGCCTTACAAGAGCTCCTGAAGGAAGCACTAAATACAGAAAGGAAAAACCGGTACCAGCCACTGAAATAACATACCAAATTGTAAAGACCACCAACACTATGAAGAAACTGCATCAACTCACGGGCAAAATAATCAGCTGGCATCATAATGACAGGATCAAATTCACACATAACAATATTAACCTTAAGTGTAAAAGACACAGACTCACAAATTGGATAAAGAGCCAAGACCCATTGGTGGGCTGTATTCAGGAGACCCATCACACATGCAAAGACGCACATAGGCTCAAAATAAAGGAATGGATAAATATTCACCAAGCAAATGGAAAGTAAAAAAAGAAAAAAAAAAGCAGGGGTTGCAATCCTAGTATCTGATAAAACAGACTTTAAACCAACAAAGATCAAAAAAGACTAAGAAAGGCATTGCATAATGGTAAAGGGATCAATGCAATGAGAAGAGCTGACTATGCTAAATATATATGTGCCCAATACAGGAGCACCCAGATTCATAAAGCAAGTTCTTAGAGACCTACAAAGAAACTTAGACTCCCACACAATAATAGTGGGAGACTTTAACACCCCACTGTCAATATTACACAGATCAATGAGACAGAAAATTAACAAGGATATTCAGGATTTGAACTCAGCTATGGACCAAGCAGACCTAATAGACATCTACAGAACTCTCCACCCCAAATCAACAGAATATACATTCTTCTCAACACTACATTACACTTATTCTAAAATCAACCACATGATTGGAAGTACATCATTCCTCAGCAAATGGAAAAGAACTGAAATAATAACAGTATCTCAGAACACAGTGCAATCAAATTAAAACTCAGGATTAAGAAACTCACTCAAAACTGCACAACTATGTGGAAACTGAACATCCTGCACCTGAATGACTACTGAATAAATAACGAAATTAAGACAGAATTAAATAAGTTCTTTGAAGCCAGTGAGAATAAAGACACAATGTACCAGAATCTCTGGGACACAGCTAAAGCAGTGTTTAGAGGGAAATTTATAGTGCTAAATGCCCACAGGAGAATGCAGGAAAAGTCTAAAATTGACATCCTAACATCACAATTAAAAGAACTAGAGAAGCAAAAGCAAACAAATACAAAAGCTAGCAAAAGACAAGAAATAACTAAGATCAGAGCAGAACTGAAGGAGATAGACACACAAAAAAACCCTTCAAGAAATGAATAAATCCAGGAGGTGGTTTTTGAAAAGATTAACAAAAGAGATAGACCACAAGCCAGACTAATAAAGAATAAAAAAGCAAAAAGTCAAATAGACACAATAAAAAATGATAAAGGGGATGTCACCACTGATCCCACAGAAATACAAACTACCATCAGAGGATACTAAAAACATCACTATGCAAATAACTAGAAAATCTAGAAGAAATGGGTAAATTCCTGTACACATATGCCCTCCTAAGACTAAACCAGGAAGAGGTTGAATCCCTTAATAGACCAATAACAAGTTGTGAAATTGAGGCAGTAGTTAATAGCCTACCAACCAAAAAAAGCCCAGGACCAGATGGATTCACAGCCAGATTCTCCCAGAGGTACAAAGAGGAGTTGGTACCATTCTTTCTGAAACTATTCCAAACAATAGAAAAAGAGGAACTCCTCCCAAACTCATTTTATGAGGCCAGCATCACCCTGATACCAAAACCTGGCAGAGACCCAACAAAAAAAGACAATTTCAGGCCAATATCCCTGATGAACACTGACGCGAAAATCCTCAATAAAATACTGGCAAACCAAATCCAGCAGCACATCAAAAAGCTTATCCACCACGATCAAGTGGGCTTCATCCCTAGGATGCAAGGCTGGTTCAACATACGCAAATCAACAAATGTAATTCATAACATAAATAGAACCAATGGAAAAAACCATATGATTGTCTCAATAAATGCAGAAAAGGCCTTCAACAAAATTCAATAGCCCTTCATGCTAAAAACTCTCAATAAACTAGGTATTGATGGAACATATCTCAAAATAGTAAGAGCTATTTATGACAAACCCACAGCCAGTATCATACTGAATGGGCAGAAGCTGGAAGCATTCCTTTTGAAAACCAGCACAAAACAAGAATGCCCTCTCTCATCATTCCTATTCAACATAGTACTGGAAGTTCTGGCCAGGGCAATCAGGCAAGAGAAAGAAATAAAGCGTATTCAAATAGGAAGAGAGGAAGTTAAATTGTCTCTCTTTGCAGATAACGTGATCGTATATTTAGAAACCCCATCGTCTCAGCCCAAAAACTCCTTAAGCTGATAAGCAACTTCAGCAAAGGCTCAGGATACAAAATCAATGTGCAAAAATCACAAGCATTACTATACACCAATAATAGACAAACAGAGAGCCAAGTCATGAGTGAACTCCCATTCACAATTGCTATAAAGAGAATAAAATACCTAGGAATACAACTTACAAGGGATGTGAAGGACCTCTTCAAAGAGAACTACAAACCACTGCTCAACAAAATAAGAGAGGACACAAACAAATGGAAAAACATCCCATGTTCATAGATAGGGAGAATGAATATCGTGAAAATGGCCATACTGCCCAAAGTAATTTATAGATTCAGTGCTATCCCCATCAAGCTACCAATGACTTTCTTCACAGAGTTAGAAAAAAAATACTTTAAATTTCATATGGAACCAAAAAAGAGCCTGTATAGACAAGACAATCCTAAGCAAAAAGAACAAAGCTGGAGGCATCACACTACCTGACTTCAAAATATACTACAAATCTACAGTAACCAAAACAGCATGGTACTGGTACCAAAACAGATATATAGACCAAAGGAACAGAAAAGAGGTCTCAGAAGTGGTGCCACACATCTACAATCATCTGATCTTTGACAAACTTGACAAAAACAAACAATGGGGAAAGGATTCCCTATTTAATGAAAGTTTTTGGGAAAACTGCCAAGCCATATGCAGAAAACTGAAACTGGACCTCTTCCTTCCACCTTATACAAAAATTAACTCAAGATGGAAGAATGACTTAAACATAAGACCTAAAACCATAAAAACCCTAGAAGAAAACCTAGGCAATGCCGTTCAGGACATAGGCATGGGCAAAGACTTCATGACTAAAACATCAAAAGCAAAGGCAACAGAAGCCAAACTTGACAAACGGGATCTGATTAAATAAAGAGTTTCTGCACAGCAAAAGAAACTATCAACAGAGTGAACAGGCAACTTACAGAATGGGAGAAAATTTTTTCAATCTATCCATCTGACAAAGGGCTAATATCCAGAATCTACAAAGAACTTAAACAAATTTACAAGAAAAAAAACCCATCAAAAAGTGGGCAAAGGATATGAAGAGACACTTCTCAAAAGAAGACAATTATGCGGCCAAAAAACATGAATGCCTCCAAACACAGGAGAGCAGCACCTCTATCAAGGCTCATTCCTCCCTTTAACAGCCTTAAATTAGTAAACTGTGACTCTTTTCTTTGAGCCTATTAGATAATGCTTAGGAAAGTCTCAGTGGTATAGCCAGCAGAGCTCTAGAGAAATAGGCTGCTCAGCAGACAGGGTGGTTCACTGCTGGGGCTAGGGATTTGCTGGAGCCACGATATAGAATCTCCCTTCAGAGGTAGTGTCCTCACCTTTCCTTTAGCTCTCATCCTCGGCTACTTTAACTCAAAGAGCTCTAATAGCCCAGTTTTCATTAAAAAGTAGAGTTTTTCTTTATTGATTAAGAAAGTATTTTCTGCAAAAGCTACTTTATTGCTCTCTGCCTCAATTACCTCATCTGTTAAATAGGGATAATAGTATTTATCTCATAAAGTTGTCATAAGAATTGTGTATGTATGTATATGTGCGTATACATATATATACTCAAGAAATATGTATAATTAGAATATTCTCTGTATGTGTTAACTAGTATTACAAACTAATTTACCCAGACAGTTGCAGTCACAGATATTTTGTGGAAAAGTAAGAATTGTGTTGTTTCAAAAGCAAGCAATATTTCCAAATAGATCACACATGGTGAGTGCTAGTAATTCCAAATGATGTTTTAGTAGAGCTATTTCTTCTAAAATTAATAAATTAATTGACTTTCTGAATCATGGTTTTTGTACTAAATAGGCCTACTATCTGATAAGACCAGATAGCAGAACCTCAACTGGCAAATTTGTCTGATAATAGATAATCAGGCTAGGCTAGGAATTTAGTCATAAATGACATCATGCAAATGTATGATTAAATTTTAAAAAAACATCTGGAGAAGGTGAGCAGAGCCTAGTAAAGGCACAGTTCTTGTTAGTGTTGCAGCTGTTCTCTTTACTTGAGTGGTCTACTGGCCAGAAGCAGCACAGGTGCAGTTTGGCCACAATTCACATGTATTATGTGTGTGACAGGAATGTTGGAATTATTAGACAGGGAATGTAAAACAAAAATGATTAATATGCTTTGGGCTCTAATGGAAAAAGTAGACAGCATGGAAGAACAGGTGGACCGTGTAAGCACAGAGATGGATATCCTAAGAAAGAACCAAAAGAAATGCTAGAGATCAAAAACACTGTAATAGAAATAAAGAATGTCTTTGATGGGCTCATTTGTATACTAGATAAAGAAGGAATCTCTGAGCTTGAGGATATAGTGATAGGAAACTTTAAAACTGAAAAGAAAGAGAACAAAATATGGGGGAAAAAGAGAACACAATGTTCAAGAACTGTGGGATAACTACAAAATCTGTAAAATACACATAATGGGGATACCAGAAGGAGCAGAAAAATAGAAAGAGAAGAAATATTTGAAACAATAATTACTGGGAATTTTTCCAAAATTAAAATCAGACACCAAACCCCAGATCCAGGAAGTTCATAAAACACAAAGCAAGATAAATTCTAAGAAAAAAAGAAATCTCTACACCTAGGCATAACATTTTCAAACTATAGAAAATCAAAGATAAAAGAAAAGTCCTGAAAGAAGCTGGCAGGGAGAAACCATTTTACCTCTAGTGGAGCAAAGATAAGAATTAGGTCAAACATTTCCTCAGATGAAAGCAAGAGGAGAATGCAGGAAAATATTTAGCGTTAAGAAGAAAAAACCCACCAACCTAGAATTCTGCATTAATCAAAAGAAAGTGGGAGTAGCTATATTAATTTCAGACAAAGCAACCTTCTAAGCAAAAAAGTGATCAGGGATAAAAAGGGACAATTACATAATAATAAAGAGGTCAATTCTCCAAGAACACAAAACAATCCTTAACATGTATGTGCCTAACAACTGAGCACTAAAATATGTGAAGCTAAAACTAATAAACTTGCAAGAAGAAATAGACTAATTCACTATTATGGCTGACAACATCAACACCCCTCCATTACAAATGAATAGATCCAGCAGGCAGAAAATCAGTAAAGATGTGGTTGAATTCCACAACACCATCAATCAACTAGATATAATTGACAAGTGTAGATTACTTCATCCAACCATAGCAGAATATACATTCCTCTCAACCTCACATGGAATATTCCACAAGAGAGACCAACATTTTGGGTCATAAAATACACCTTCACAAATGTAAAATAATAGAAATCATGCAACATCTGCTCTCAGACCATAATAAAATTAAACTAAAAATCAATGGCAGAAATATAACTAGAAAATCCCCAAATACGTGAGGATTAAAAGCAATACACTTCTAAATAACACATGGGTTAAGAAGAAATCTCAAAAGAAATTAAAAAGTATTTTGAACTAAATAAGAATGAAAGCACGATTTATCAAAATTTGTGAAATGCAGCAAGAGCAGCACATAGAAGGAGACTTATAGCATCAAGTGCCTATATTAGGAAAGAATAAAGATCTATAATCTACCATCTAAGCTTCCATTTCAGGAAACTACAAAAAGAAGAGTGAATTAAATCCAAAATAACCAGAAGAAAAGAAATAAGATTGGTAGTTTGATAAGAATAGCATTGAATATATAAATTGCTTTGGGCAGTATGGTCATTTTAACAATATTGATTCCTCCTATCCATGAGCATGGAATGTTTTTACATTTGTTTGTGCAGCCTCTGATTTCTTTCAGCAGTGTTTTATAATTCCTGTTGTAGAGATCTTTCACCTTCTTGCTTAGCTGTATTCCTAGGTGTTTTATTCTTTATGTAGCTATCATAAATGGGATTGTGTTCCTGATTTGGCTCTCAGCTTAGATGTCATTGGTGCATAAAAATGCTACTTATCTTTGTGCACTGATTGTGGATTATCACCAAAGCAATCCTAAGCAAAAAGAACAAAGTGAGAAGCATCATACTACCTGATTTCAAAATATGCTACAAGGCTGCAGTAATCAAAACAGCAAGGTACTAGAACAAAAACAGACACATAGACCAATGGAACAAGATGCAGAACCCAGAAATAAAGCTGCATACATAAACCACCTGATCTTCAACAAAGTTGACAAGAACAAGCAATGGGGAAAGGTGTCCCTATTCAGTAAATGGTTCTGGGATAACCATCTAGCCATATGCAGAAAATTAAAACTGAACCCCTACTTTTCACCATATTAAAAAAAAAACTCAAGATGGATTAAATTTAAGACCTCAAACTATAAAAACCCCAGAAGAATACCTAGGAGATACCAGTCTGGATGTTGGCTTTAGCAAAGATTTTATTACTAACTCCCCCAAAAAAATTGCAACAACAACAAAAAAACTGACAAGTGGGGTCTAATTAAACTAAAGACCTTCTGCACAGCAAAAGAAGCTATCAACAGAGTAAACAGACAACCTACAGAATGGGAGAAAATATTGAAACTATGCATCCAACAAAGGTCTAATATCCAGAATCTACAAGGAACTTAAACAATTCAACAAGCAAAAACAAATAACCCTATTTTAAAATGAGCAAAGGACATGAACAGACATTTTTCAAAAGAAGACATACACGCACCCAACAAACATATGAAAAAACACTCATCACCACTAATTATTAAAGAAATATAAATCAAAACCACAATTAGATACCATTTCATGCCAGTCAGAATGGCTACTATGAAAAAGTCAAAAAACAATAGATGTTGGCAAGATTGCGGAAAAAGGAAACAATTATACACTGTTGGTGGGAATGTAAATTACTTCAGCTTCTGTGGAAAACAATGTAGAGATTTCTCAAATAACTTAAAACAGAACTACCATTCAAACCTGCAATTCCACTACTGGATATATATCCAAAGAAAAATAAATTGTTCTACCAAAAAGACACATGCACTCATATGTTCATCACAACACTATTCATAATAGCAAAGATATGGACTCAACCTAGATGTCCATCAATGTTGGACTGGATTTTTAAAACGTGGTAAATATGTGCCATGGAATACTATGTAGGCATAGAAAGGAATGAAATAATGTCCTTTGCAGCAACATGGATGCAGCTACAGGCCATTATCATAAGTGAATTAATGCAGAAACAGAAAACCAAATACCACACGTTCTCACTTACAAGTGAGAGAGCAAGAGCTAAGCATTGAATACACGTGGACACAAAGATGGGAATAATACACACTGGGACTCCTTGATGAGGGAGAGAGGGAGTGGAAAATGGGCTGAAAAACTACCTATCAGGTACCATGCTCACTACCTGGGTGACTGGATCATTTGCACAGCAAACCTCAGCAAAATACAATTTACGCATGTAACAAACTTGCACATGTACCCACCCCTGAGCCTAAAATAAAAGGTAAAAGAAAAAATAAATTTTAACATCTATTTAATGTAAAAAAAAAAAGAAAATAAATAATAAAAATTAGAGCAGAAATCAAAGCAATTGAAAATAGGAAATCAATCTGACAAAAACAAGCAATGGGGAAAGTATTCCCTGTTTAATAAATGGTGCTGGGAGAACTGGCTAGCCATATGCAGAAAATTGAAACTGGACCCCTTCCTTACACCTTATACAAAAATTAACTTGAGGTGGATTAAAGACTTAAATGTAAAACCCAAAGCTATAAAAACTCTAAAAGAAAATCTAGGCAATACCACTGAGGACATAGTCAAGGACAAAGATTTTATTTGAGAAAAAAAAAACATCAAAAGCAAGTGCAACAAAAGCAAAAATTGACAAATGGAATCTAATTAAACTAAAGAGCTTCTGCACAGCAAAGAAACTATCATCAGAGCAAACAGGCAACATATAGAATTGGAGAAAATTTTTGCAATCTATCCATCTGGCGGTGGCTCACACCTATAATCCCAACACTTTGGGAGGCCAAGGCAGGTGGATCTCCTGAGGTCAGGAGTTCGAGACCAGCCTGGCCAACATGGTGAAACCCTGTATCTACTAAAACTACAAAAATTAGCCGGGTATGGTGACAGGTGCCTGTAATCCCAGCCACTTGGGAGGCTGAGGCAGAAGAATTGCTTGAACCCAGGAAGCAGAGGTTGCAGTGAGCTGAGATCGCACCACTGCACTCCAGCCTGGGTGACAGAGCAAGACCCTGGCTCAAAAAAAAAAAAGTCTAATATCCAGAATATACAAGGAACTTAAACAAATTTACAAGAAAAAACAAACAACCCCATTAAAAAGTGGGCAAAGGACATGAATAGGCACTTCTCAAAATAAGACATTTATGTGGCTAACAAACATAAAAAAAAAAAGCTCAACATCACTGGTCATTAGAGAAATGCAAATCAAAACCACAATGAGGTACCATTTCATCCCAGTCAGAATGGCGATTATTAAAAGTCAAGAAATTATTAAAAAGTCAAGAAAAGTTGCTGGTGAGGCTGTAGAGAAATAGGAATGCTTTTACACTGTTGGTGGGAACGTAAATTAGTTCAACCATTGTGG
Organism: Pongo pygmaeus; assembly: GCF_028885625.2. NCBI lineage: Eukaryota > Metazoa > Chordata > Mammalia > Primates > Hominidae > Pongo > Pongo pygmaeus. Next base: position 108,873,810 of record NC_072384.2, on the reverse strand, counting down.
AGGATATTGTGGCAATTCCTCAAAGGCCTAGAACCAGAAATACCATTTGACCCAGCAATTCCATTACTGAGTATATATTGAAAGGAATATAAATCATCCTAAGATAAAGATACATGCACGCGTATGTTCATTGCAGCACTATTCACAATAGCAAAGATGTGGAATCAACTCAAATGCCCATCAATGATAGACTGGATAAATAAAATCTGCTACATATACCCCATGGAATACTATGCAGCCATAAAAATGAATGAGATCACATCCTTTGCAGAGACCTGGATGGAGCTGGAAGCCATTATCCTCAGCAAACTAATGCAGCAACAGAAAACCAAACACCTCATGTTCTTACTTATAAGTGGGAGCTGAACAATGTGAACACATAGACACAGGGAGGGGACAACACACACTGGGGTCTGTCAGGGGTGTGAGGGAGAGGGAGAGCATCAGGAAAAATAGCTAATGCATGCGGGGCTTACTACCTAGGTAATTGGCTGATCTGTGTAGCAAATTACTATGGCACACGTTTACCTATGTAACAAACCTGAACATCCTGCACATGTACTCTGCAACTTAAAATAAATAAATAATAGTTTTAAAAAAGAAAATAGGAACTCAATAGAGAAAATCAGTGAAACCAAAAGCTAATTCTTTAAAAAGATCAATAAAGTCTATGAGCCTCTAGCCAGGCTAAGAAAACAAATTACCAATATCAGAAATGAAAGAGGGAACATCAGTATAGGTCTCATGCACATCAAAAAGATAATAAAGTAACAACTCTATGCCCACAAATTTGATAACCTAGATAAAATGCACCAATTCCTTGACAGACACAATCTGCCCAAACTCACACAAGAAGAAACAGACTATCTGAATAGGCCTATAATCTATTTAAAAAATTGAATCAATAATGAATAACTTTCCAAAACAGAAAGGACACAGCCCAGACAGGTTCACTGGTGAATTATACCAAACAGTTAAAGAAGAAATTATGCCAATTCTCTACAGTCTCTTTCAGTAGATAAAAGCAGAAGAAATATTTCCCAACTCATTTTATGAGGCTGTCATAACCCAAATACCAAAACCAGACAAAGACATTATAAGAAAAGAAAACTACAGATCAATATGTCTCATGAACATTTATGCAAAAATTCCCAACAAAATAGTGGCAAATCAAATCCAACAATATATAAAAAGAATTGTAAGTCACAAATGAATGAGATTTATCCCAGGTATTTAAGGCTGGTTTAATATTCAAAAATCAGTTAATGTAATCCGTCACATCAACAGGCTAAAAAAGAAAATGCACGTGATTATATCAATAGATGCAGAAAATTCAAACACAAAATTCAATACCGATTTCAAAATAAGGAACTCTCAGTAAAGTAGAAATAGAGAAGAACTTCCTTAACTTGATTTTTTAAAAATATACCAAAAAAACCTATAGTGATATTGTACTTAGTGGTGAGAAACTTGAAGTTTTCCCACTAAGATTGGTCAAGGTAAGGAACAATGACCCTCTCACTGCTGCTCTTCAACATCATATTGGAAGTCTTAAGTAATGAATTAAGACATTAAAAAGAAATAAAATGTATATCAATTGGAAAGAATTAATAAAACTATCTTTGTCCACAGATAACATGATTGTCTATGTAGAAAATCTTAAAGAATTGACCCAAAAAATCTGCAACTAATAAGTGGTTATAGTAAGGTTGTGGGGTACAAGGTAAAAGTCAATTGCATTTCTATATGCCAACAATAAATAAGTGGAATTTGAAATTTAAAACACAATAACATTTACATAAGCATCCCCCCAAAAATAAAATACTTAGGCATAAATCCAACAAAATATGTGCAAAATCTCTATGAGAAAAACTACAAAATCTGATGAAGGAAATCAAAGAAACACTAAATAAGTAGAGAGATACTCCATTGTCAGGATAGGAAAGCTCAATATTGTCAACATGTCAGTTCTTCCAAAATTGATCTATAGACTCAATGAATTCCCTATTAAAATTCAAGCAAGTTTTTTATAGATATTGACAAATTCATTCCAAAGTTTATAAAAAGAAGCAAAAGACCCATAATAGTCAACATGACAATTGAAGGAGAAGAACAAAGCTGGAAACCCGCAGTATCCTGCTTCAAGACTTACTAAAAAACTATAGTAATCAGGACAGTGTGGTATTGGTGAAAAAATAAATAGATCGATAGAACAGGAAACAGAACCCAGAAATAGACTGACATAAATAAAGTCGACTGATTTTTGACAAATAAGCAAAGGCAATACAGTGGAGAAAATATAGCCTTTTCAACAAATGGTGCTGGAACAACTGGACATTCACATGCAAGAAAAAACAAAAAGAATCAGACATAGATGTTACACCCTTCATAAAAATTGACTCAAAATAATTCACAGGCCTAAATGTAAAATGCAGAACTGTAAAGCTCCCAGAACATAACATAAAAGAAAACCTTGACAACCTTGGGTATGGTGATAACTTTTTAGATATAGAAACAAACACATGGTCAATAAAAGAAATAATTGATAAGCTGGACTTCAATAAAATTGAAAATTTTTACTCTATGAAAGAAATTGTCTACAGAATGAAAAGCTAAATCACAGACTGAGAGAAAATATTTGCAACAGACGCATCTGATAAAGGGCTTTTATCCAAGATATACCAAGAACTCTTAAAACTCAACAATAAGAAAATAAACATCCCAATTAAATAATGGGCCAAAGACCTTAACAGAAACCTCACCAAAAAGTATACAAATGGCAAATAAGCATGTGAAAACATGCTCCACATCATATGTTGCTAGGGAAATGCAAATTAAAATAACACTGAGATACCAATAAACCATGCTCTGTATGATACTGCAGTGGTGGAATATATCATTACACATTTGTCCAACCCCATAGAATGTACAATACCAAGAGTGAACCCTAATGTAAACTGTGGACTTTGGATGATAATGATGACTTAATGTAAAAACATCTATTTTTAAAAATGTACCACTCTGGTGGAGGATATTGATACTGAGAGGCCATGCATGTGTGGGGACAGGGATGTATGGGCTATCTCTACACCTTCCTCTCAAAGTTGCTGCAAACCTGAAACTGTTCTAAAAAAATGAAGTCTTTAAATTTTTTTTTAAAAAACTGTTACTTAGACCTGTCAGGGATTCCTCACCACTTTTACTGGCATAGTAGGGGATAAAAGCCCTTCCCGATCTTCTTCTCCCCTGCCTCTCCAGCCTTGTTGTTTATGTCTCCGCCTTCCCAGATCACACTTCGTCATGAAACCTTTGCAGTTCCCCAAATGTACTAAATTCTCCAAAACTTTTGTAGCTTCCCATCTAAATTTCAACTGCCTGGAACGTCTTCCTCACTCCTCTGCCTGCTCATTTCTTATCTCTTTTAGAGATTCCACTTTACCTCCCCCAGGAAGTCTTCTTTTTACGCCATATCTAAACCAAGTTCCCCTCCTTTGCACCCTCATAACTGTCTTCTCTCATAACAATTTTTAAATTCAACTGTGAGCATTGCAAAGGTATGGAATCAATCTAAATGCCCATCGACCTATGAATGGTTAAAAAGCGTGGTATACATACCCGCCATGGAATACACTCAGCCATAAAAAAGAATGAAATAATGTCTTTTGCAGCAACTTGAATGAACTGGAGGCTATTGTCCTGAATGAAGTAACTCAGGAATGGAAAACCAAATAATGTTCTCACTTATAAGTGGGAGCTAAGCTATGTGTATGCAAAGGCATACAGAGTAATATAATGAACACTGGAGACTCAGAAAGGGGGAGGGAAGGAGGGGCTTGGGAGAGGATAAACTACCTATTGGGTACAATGTACACTGGGGGTCCCCAAACCCCAAGCGGACTAGTACCGGTTCATGGCCTGTTAGGAACTGGGCCTCACAGCAGGAGATGAGCGGCTGGCAAGCAAGCAAAGTTTCATCTGTATTTACAGCCACTCCCCATGGCTCACATTACTGCCTGAGCTCCACCTCCTGACAGAGCAGCGGCAGCATTAGAATTCATGGGAGTGCAAACCCTACTATGAACTGTGCATTCAAGGGATCTAGGTTGTACGCTCATTATGAAAATCATCTGTCACTGTTTCCCATTAACCCCAGATGGGACCATCTAGTTGCAGGAAAAAAAGCTCAGGGCTTCCGTGATTCTACATTATGGTGAGTTGTATAATTATTTCACTATATATTACGATGTAATAATAATAGACTGAAGTGAATAAATGTAATGTGCTTGAATCATCCTGAAGCCATCCCCCCACCCCTGACTCCAGTCAGTGGAAAAAAATGTCTTCCACAAAACCGTTCCCTGGTGCCAAAAAGGTTGGGGACCACTGATGTACACTATTTGGGTAATGGGTACACTAAAAGCCTAGATTTCACCATTATACAATGCATCCATGTAACCAAAAACCACTTGTATCCCTAAAGCTACTGAAATTTTTTTAAATTTAAATAAATAAATAAATTCAACTGTGAGCTTCTTGAGAGCAGTTGAATTTATAAATCAGAGAGCAGTCTGTTATTTCTGTGTCTTAAACTTGCAGTTTTTAGTCAGAGTTCAATAGGTGTTGATTAAACAAAAGAATAAGTTGACATACCCCTGTTGCTCAGTTGGCAGTTTCAAAAATTATAAACATACAGCCTAACACTCTACAAAGAATAAATTCTCCACCTTACTTGTCTCTAACTCTAATCAATAAATGTATATGTGTATGAAAATTATAATGAGAGGACAATGGAATTATTGTAACTTTTATTTACAAAGAAAATCATGTAAAATAGATTGCATGATAGAAACTGATAACTTCACAAAAGAGCAATTGTCAAACAGGAAATCCGCAGAGGTGCTTGTGATATGCTTGATGATATTACAAATATTACAACCAATACAATAAAATTATAGGAGCTGAACTCTAAATATGAAATTTTACCAACTACTTTTCAGTGTAATAGAAATTCAGCTAGAATAAAAATGGCATTCAAAAGATCTGGAAGGTGGGAGGTGGCAATGAAGCTTTACCAAAAATAACTGTGATGAAGGGAAGAGTCCTAAAGCTAAGGCCACAGACTACACTTTCAGAGTTTATCATTTTTCCTCAAGGGCCTCAAAACCCTTACATTTAAATAAAACATTGCTAAATTCATCTAAGATATAACATCATGCAGACAAATTAAAACTGGAAAATTTATAGTGTAGTTACTGAATTTGAAAGAGGCAGAAGGCTTGGTATGGGAACAGCTAAAAATAAGTATTTAACCTCTTCAGATAAAAACATTCAGTAATTTTTAGTTATTCTCAAATGTAGAATAGATATTGTATATATTTATAAACTAAAGAATGTTGGTATGTGATTTTTGTGATATGTCAGCCCAATCATATCAAATATTTGATATGGAAAAACTCAAGTGGAGTTGGACTATAGTGTTCATGATTATTTACTAAATTTATTCCTAAACTGCTAAAGTGAGATTTTTAAAAATAAACTTCTTATTTTGGAATAGTTTTAGATTCATAGAAAAGTTGCAAAAATAATACAGATTTTTTTATATACCTGACCCTAGTTTCCTTCATGGTTAACATTTTACATTACCATTATACATTTGGCACATTGCTAACAATTAAACTCCAGGCTTTATTTGGGTATACCAGTTTTAACATTAATCTCTGCTTTCTGTCCCATCACCCACCTAAAGTAACAAATGTACTAAATCTAACATTTAGTTGTCATGTGTCACCAGTCTCCTCCGACCTATGGCAGCTTCTGAATCCATCCTTTTCTTTCCTTTTTTTTTTTTTTTTTTCTGATGGCGTCTCGCTCTGTCACCCAGGCTGGAGTGCAGTGGTGAGATCTCGGCTCACTGCAACCTCCACCTCCCGGGTTCAAGCAATTCTCCTGCCTCAGCCTCCTGAGTAGCTGGGATTACAGGTGCCCGCTACCACGCCCAGCTAATTTTTGTATTTTTAGTAGAGATGGGGTTTCATTATGTTGGTCAGGCTGGTCTTGAACTCCTAACCTCGTGATCTGCCCACCTTGGCCTCCCAAAGTGCTGGGATTACAGGTGTGAGCCACCATGCCCAGCCATCTATCCCCTTTTTTCCTGACCCTGACAGTCTTCAGGAGTACTAATCAAGCATCCTCAATATAAGTATGACCAGCTGTCCCTCAATCTAAGTTTGTCTGGGTTTTTTGTTTCGTGTGTGTGTGTTTTTCATTATTAAACCAGAATAAAATAAGACTTTTTTTAAGGGAAATACCACTTGTTTAAATAGTCCTATGTTAAGAAGTCATTTTACGTGGGCAAAAAAAAAAGCTGTGAAAACCTTCTCGCTTTATTCTGCTCGTAATCAGACCCCAAAACTAGATCCAACAAGATTAAATCAGGCATTGCAGTTTTTGAGGTACGTGCAGATTTTAAGGGCTTCTTATGATTTATAAGGCATTCTTTCCAAGTTACTCTGCCTTTGAAAATGTTAGATGCCTTGCCAGCCAATTGGAATGAAGCTGGAAAAGAGTGCCTCCAGTGCCCCTGAAATTAAGCTGAACTGGGGGTGCCTGACTTTTCCCTGCTCAGGTTGGCATTTTTCTGAGGCACAGATTTCTGTTGCCATGCTCTGGGGAGGTCAAGCAGGGCAAATGCTGGAAGTATCTTCAGTCAGCAAGAATCTACTGTATGTCCCAGAGATGGGAAAAAATGTGTGCAAATGACACTTTTATGTACTAATCTTGTTTTTGTATTTCACCATTTAAATCATTAATCAAATAAACCATATAAGCTCCCAAAATAAAATGTAGTTTTAATAGAGATTAGGTGTCTAAACAGGAATGGAATTTAAATATTAATAGTATTAAAATAAGAGTCAGTAAGGGATAAGAATGTTAGCCCATTTTCCCTGGCTTCTGCACCATTTATAGATATTCCATTGCCTTGGATAGTTATTATAATAGTGAATAAATGGAAACCTACATAAAAGCTGTCTTTAAATGTGATACAGATG